>NC_090414.1:20481774-20706774 GCF_036365525.1 Heterodontus francisci | reverse complement strand
GAGAATGGGGTATTAAATACACGGGGAGGGCGGAGAATGGGGTATTTAATACACGGGGAGGGCGGAGAGAATGGGGTATTTAATACACGGGGGGGGGCGGAGAATGGGGTATTTAATACACGGGGAGGGCGGAGAATGGGGTATTTAATACACGGGGGGGCGGAGAATGGGGTATGAATTACACAGAGCGAGGGTTGGAGTATGGGGGGTTAAATACACGGGGGGGGGGGGTGGAGAATGGGGTATTAAATACACAGAGGGAGGGGTGGAGAATGGGGTATTAAATACACAGAAGGAGGGGTGGAGAATGGGGGGTTAAATACACGGGGAGGGGTGGAGAATGGGGTATTAAATACACAGAGGGGGGGTGGAGAATGGGTATTAAATACACAGAGGGAGGGGTGGAGAATGGGGTATTAAATACACAGGAGGGGTGGAGAATGGGGGGTTAAATACACGGGGAGGGGTGGAGAATGGGGTATTAAATACACAGAGGGAGGGGGTGGAGAATGGGGTATTAAATACACAGAGGGAGGGGTGGAGAATGGGGTATTAAATACACAGAGGGAGGGGTGGAGAATGGGGTATTAAATACACAGAGGGAGGGGTGGAGAATGGGGTATTAAATACACAGAAGGAGGGGTGGAGAATGGGGGGTTAAATACACGGGGGGCGGGTGGAGAATGGGTATTAAATACACAGAGGGAGGGGTGGAGAATGGGGTATTAAATACACAGAAGGAGGGGTGGAGAATGGGGGGTTAAATACACGGGGGAGGGGTGGAGAATGGGGTATTAAATACACAGAGGGGGGGTGGAGAATGGGTATTAAATACACAGAGGGAGGGGAGGAGAATGGGGTATTAAATACACAGAGGGAGGGGAGGAGAATGGGGGGTTAAATACACGGGGAGGGGTGGAGAATGGGGTATTAAATACACAGAGGGAGAGGTGGAGAATGGGGTATTAAATACACAGCGGGAGGGGCGGAGAATGGGGTATTAAATACACAGCGGGAGGGGCGGAGAATGGGGTATTAAATACACAGAGGGAGGGGAGGAGAATGGGGGGTTAAATACACGGGGAGGGGCGGAGAATGGGGTATTAAATACACAGAGGGAGGGGCGGAGAATGGGGTATTAAATACACAGAGGGAGGGGTGGAGAATGGGGTATTAAATACACAGAGGGGAGGGGTGGAGAATGGGGTATTAAATACACAGAGGGAGGGGTGGAGAATGGGGTATTAAATACACAGCGGGAGGGGCGGAGAATGGGGTATTAAATACACAGAGGGAGGGGCGGAGAATGGGGTATTAAATACACAGCGGGAGGGGAGGAGAATGGGGTATTAAATACACAGAGGGAGGGGCAGATGAATCGAGGGGTTCAGAGTGATCCTAGTTCGGGGTGGGAGCGGTGTGCGAGGAGAGGGAGCCAGTGGCAGGGTGGGGGTGGAAGTGGGCTGAGGGACGTGAGCAGTCAGGTGGCCGGTGCTGTTCCCCGAGCTGACAGCGAGCCGGGGGTGGGGGAATGATTTAGCAAGGCGCTGGATGTCGTGGGGCTTTGACGTCAGTCCAACACCGCTGTGGCAGAATCTCGAAACCAGAACCAAAAAAAAAAGCACCTTACTCACTGAGGTTAGAGTGGAATGTGTGTCGAGGAGGGGGAAGGGAGAGGGAGAGCAGTAGCAGAGGAAATAAAACATCATTCGGGCTTCATCACCCGATGGGGTTGGTGAGTCAGGGCTCACCCTTTACAAATAAACCACCGGAATCCTGCACTGCGGCCTCACTGGTGAAACAGGGACAGCCAAATTCCACAAACACCTACAATCCATCGCTCAGGATTAAAACAAGACCTTTCACATTGCAACAGCCGACATTTACGTAGCACCCGGAACACAAACGTTCCAAGACGTTTCCCAGGCAAAAATCTGACACCAAATCACATGAAAGCCTGCTCAACAAAATCGAGGCACGTGCAACAGGAGGGTCAGTGTTAAAAAAAAAATTGCTTAAGGACAGAGCTGTAGTAAATGGTTGTTTTTCCCGACTGGAGGGTGGTAGACAATGGTGTTCCCCAATGGTCAGTGCTGGGACTGTTGCTTAAATGACTTGGATCTTGGAATACCGAGTAGAATATGGGAGAGTGGTGGGGGGGGGGGGGGGGTGGGGGGGGGAAGAAACCGGTTGGAGATCATGTGACCAAGCATCCAGGAAGATGGGCCAATCAGAGTTGGCGTACTGGGATTAAAGATGGCCGCCCCGGACTCCTAGGCCTCAGGCTTCTCCCCGCCATCCTCGCTTACCTGGTAAAAGGTTTTGATGTGTTGGGTCAAGATGGTGAGGTTCTTTGTGCGCAGGATCTCATCGATGCCCTCGTTGTGATAGACCCGTTGGCTCTGGGGGGTCGGGTCGCTGAAATGGACAATAAAACACGGCAGGAAGGATTGCAGCGAGGAGAACAGTTTTTTGAGCCGTCGCAGTGCCGCTCCCCCTCCCAGTACGGCACTAAGCGCCTCATCCAACATTTGGTCACCTCTCCAAATTGTGTGGGGTGCAGCCGTGATGCCCCTGTAGTCGAATAGCCTGCCCAAGCTCAGCCTTCTCGGGGAGGGGTGGGGGGGGGGGGGCAGGGAAGGGGTGGCGGCCTCACTCTTGGGCGAGGTCCGAGCGCCCTTCCACCATCCGTGCCCCACCCCCAGAAAAAAATTTGAGATGCCCTTGACCCTTGATCCCAAAGGTTAAAGGGCAGAGCCCCAAGGGAACCAGGCGACCGGTCGCCCTCGACTCCCGCATGTTACCGTACCACGGCGACTGCGTAGATAGGCGAGAAATTTCAACCTTTGGCTCACGAAGGGACACTAACTCTCAGCTTGGTGGAGGGTCACTCAGGACCAGGCCTCTCCCTCGGGGCCAATCACAAACTCCCAGTCCCCTCGCTCTGCCCCGTCCCCGTGCGATGAGAAACAGGGAGAAGGCGTCGGGGGTGGGGTGGAGGGGGAGGGGGGGGAATCCTCCGATGTTGCCAAGCCCACTCTGAGAAAAACAGTCTAGATAAAACATCGGCGGAAAAAAAATAGACCATCTGGCCGTGTATCACACTGCTGTCTGTGGGATCTTGCCGTGCGCAACTTGGCTGCCGGGTTTGCTACGTCACAAGAAAGTACATTTTTTAGAAATGTTCTGGTCATTTCAGAGGGAGGTTTCAGAGTCGGTCACACGGCTGTGAGTCTGGGGTCACATGTAGGCCAGACCGCACAAGGCTGGCAGATTTCCCTCCCTCAAGGATATGAGCGAACCCTTTTACGCCAATCTGATAACCTCGCGGTCGCCGTTACTGATACGTCCCTTAGCTGGGAAGCGTTTTGGGTCAGTCCTGGGGTTGCCTAATATGCTATCCCTCCCCCCCCCTCCCCCCTTTCTCAAGTGGATGTCTAAGAGGGCCTTGAGTGCTTTCATCGTCACTTCATTCGTCCAGTGACCTCCCCCCTCCACCCCAACCACCTCGCGCCCCCCACCCCCCCCACCCCACCTCCCTAACAAGTGCAACTCCATGGACAGGATTGAGCTGGTCTGCGATGCCCCGTGTGGTCGAATAGACCTCGCCACCTACATTTGCCGCATGACTCCATTGAGGAACGCTCCGTCCGCCAGCTTCAGGTACTCGGCCTGGCAGTCCCTGCGGCCGGCCGTTTCACCTCCATGTAGGGCGCATCGCCCCCACTTCCCGTCTCCAGGAGGGCCTCGAAGGTTCTTACCTGGCAGGGGGTGGAAGAGACAGGATATTGTGAGAGGTTAGGAAGGTCACAGGGGCAATGAGAGAATGGCGGGTTGTTTGCTGCGGGTAGGGGGGGGGGGGGTGGGGTCAATATTCCTTGTTCCCCAATCCAGGAGCCTCTTTGTAGGCCTGACTCCCCACCTTTGCCCTGGCCTGTGGGTAGTTAGTTATCACAAAGAACCTCACCACTCCGAGCCAAGTCCACATGACAAGGCCCTGCCGCATTGTTGGCACCTACTGCCCACACACACACACACACTCACACCTCTGACATCACTTTTTCCAGCACCCTTGTTTTCTAGAAAATTCTGAGACCCTCGTCGTCTGAACAAAGGAATCAAAAAGGCAGCTGACTGACAACATTTGGGCCTTTTCTCTTGAGCCGTGAACCTCCCTCATGCCTCTCCTCCAGCACCACCTCCCCCGCCGTCATGCCCAGCCTGCCAGCCCGCCAACCCGCATTGCCGGAACCTTCCAGGGCCGGCCTAGTCTCCAGGAATTAAAGATTAAAGGGTGGGAGTTTACTTAAATAGAGCCGCAGGCTTCGAATGCGGCCTACCTACGCCTGCTTAAACCGCTGTGGGTGGCAAAGCAAGACCCCCTTTCCTTCCCCAGCCTCCCCAAGCGGGGCAGCTTCTAAAATAGGCCCACTTTTTCAAATGGTGGCCGCCCCCGCTGAATGCATGCTGGGATAGCTAGCTTACCCTCGGAGGCCAGATTCCAAGATGGCCGCCCTGGCGACGCTCGTGGCTGCTCCTGGGTCTCTTGGCTGCAGCTGCCTCACGACAACTGGCGTTCTGATTTTTTTTTTAAGACACCCTCTCTCTCTCTGCCACCTCGGAGTCAAAACATCGAGCCCCCCACTCCAGGGCACAGAAATCCAGGCCGACGCGCCCGGTGCCAGTCCCGAGGGAGTTGCTGCACTGTCAGATGCGCCATCTTTCAGATGAGACATTAAACCGAGGCCTCTATCAAACGACGAGAGGTGAGGTGGGCGGGGGGAGTTCTCCCCAGTGTCCTATTTATCCCTCAACCAATGTCATTTAATAAAAACACAGATGCTTCTTGTGGGATCTTGCTGTGCGCAAACCCACCTTGACCCATGTGGAGTTAAATCACGCACTTCTTTCCACACTGTCTGTAAACTTCTGGTTAAAGTGGCTCCCATCTCACAGAGGGCAGAATACGTCGCAGACAACAAACCCTCCAACACTGCGCACAGGATGATCCCAGAACAGTTGTGGGCCACAGGTGGAAGGAGGGAGGGAGAGAGGAGAGAGGTAGATGGAGAGAGAGAGAGGATGGAGAGGAGAGAGAGAGGGAGATGGAGAGAGAGAGAGAGGGCTGGAGAGAGAGAGAGATGGAGAGAGAGAGATAGAGAGGGAGGGAGATGAGAGAGAGAGAGATGGAGAGGGAGAGAGAGAGGGAGATGGAGAGAGAGAGAGAGAGGGCTGGAGAGAGAGAGAGAGATGGAGAGGGAGAGAGAGAGGGAGATGGAGAGAGAGGGAGGGATGGAGAGAGAGAGATGGAGAGAGAGAGATGGAGAGGGAGAGAGAGAGTGAGATTGAGAGGGAGAGAGAGAGGGAGAGAGAGAGATGGAGAGACAGAAGGAGATAGAGTGAGAGGGAGATGGAGAGGGAGAGAGAGAGGGAGATGGAGAGGGAGAGAGAGAGATGGAGAGAGAGCGAGAGAGAGAGATGGAGAGAGAGCGAGAGAGAGAGATGGAGAGAGAGAGATGGAGAGGGAGAGAGAGAGGGAGAGGGAGATAGAGAGAGAGAGAGATAGAGTGAGAGAGAGAGAGGGAGATGGAGAGAGAGAGAGATGGAGAGGGAGAGAGAGAGAGATGGAGAGAGAGAGAGAGATGGAGAGAGAGAGGGAGATATAGAGAGAGAGAGAGCCAGAGCCAGACAGAGACAGCGAGGGTCGGGGACAAGGAGACACAGAGACAGAGACAAAGACACAGAGACACAGACAGAGACACACAGACAAAGACACAGACAGAGACACACAGACAGACAGACAGAGACACAGACAGAGACACACAGACAGACAGACAGACAGAGACACACAGACAGAGACACAGACACAGACAGAGACACAGAGACAGAGACACAGACAGAGACACAGAGACAGACAGACAGACAGAGACACAGAGACAGACAGACAGACAGAGACACACAGAGACAGAGACACACAGACAGAGACACAGAGACAGACAGACAGACAGAGACACACAGACAGACAGACAGAGACACAAACAGAGACACAGAGACAGGGTCAGGATCAGTTACTCACCCAGTTTGCTAACGGACTGTTCAAGAAAAGCTGCAGTTTGTGGTTGAATTGAGAATCACTTCGGAGAATAGAGCGTCTGCGGCTGCTGAAACCCCGAGTGAAGATCTCCATATCCCCGGGAGAGAGAGAAAGTGGGAGAGAAGGAGGGAGAGGGAGTGAGAGAGAAGGAGGGAGACAGACAGACAGAGAGAGAGAAACAGATCCCCGGTTAGACAGAGAGAGAGGGACAGAGCGAAGTGTCAGCACAGTTCCTCCTCAAATACTGCAAACTTCCGCAAAGACTCACTCAGATACTCCTGCTGGGACACAATGAGACTCAGAGACTCCTGCTGGGACACATTCAGACTCGGAGCCCCTGCTGGGACACACTGAGACTTAAAGCCGCCTGCTGGGACACACTGAGACTCAGAGCCCCCTGCTGGGACACATTGAGACTCAGATCCCCCTGCTGGGACACACTGAGACTCAGAGCCCCCTGCTGGGACACACTGAGACTCGGAGCCCCCTGCTGGGACACACTGAGACTCGGAGCCCCCTGCTGGGACACACTGAGACTTAAAGCCGCCTGCTGGGACACACTGAGACTCAGAGCCCCGTGCTGGGACACACTGAGATTCAAAGACTCCTGCTGGGACACATTCAGACTCCGAGCCCCCTGCTGGGACACACTGAGACTTAAAGCCGCCTGCTGGGACACACTGAGACTCAGAGCCCCCTGCTGGGACACATTGAGACTCAGAGCCCCCTGCTGGGACACACTGAGACTCAGAGCCCCCTGCTGGGACACACTGAGACTCAGAGCCCCCTGCTGGGACACATTCAGACTCCAAGCCCCCTGCTGGGACACACTGAGACACAGAGACTCCTGCTGGGACACACTCAGACTCGGAGCCCCCTGCTGGGACACACTGAGACTCAGAGCCCCCTGCTGGGACACACTGAGACTCAGAGTCCCCTGCTGGGACACACTGAGAATCAAAGCCCCCTGCTGGGACACACTGAGTCACAGAGATTCCTGCTGGGACACACTGAGACTCAGAGACTCCTGCTGGGACACATTCAGACTCGGAGCCCCCTGCTGGGAGACACTGAGACTTAAAGCCGCCAGCTGGGACACACTGAGACTCAGAGCCCCCTGCTGGGACACATTGAGACTCAGAGCCCCCTGCTGGGACACACTGAGGCTCAGAGCCCCCTGCTGGGACACACTGAGACTCAAAGCCCCCTGCTGGGACAGACTGAGTCTCAGAGATTCCTGCTGGGACACACTGAGACTCAGAGACTCCTGCTGGGAAACACTGAGGCTCAGAGACTCCTGCTGGGACACATTGAGACTCAAAGCCCCCTGCTGGGACACACTGTGACTCTGAGCCCCCTGCTGTGACAGACTGCGACTCACAGACTCCTGCTGGGACACATTGAGACTCAAAGCACCCTGCTGGGACACACTGTGACTCAGAGCCCCCGGCTGTGACAGACTGAGACTCAGAGACTCCTGCTGGGACACATTGAGACACAGAGCCCCCGGCTGTGACAGACTGAGACGCAGAGCCTCCTGCTGTGACACACTGAGACACAGAGCCCACGGCTGTGACAGACTGAGACTCAGAGCCTCCTGCTGTGACGCACTGAGACTCAGAGACTCCTGCTGGGACACATTGAGACTCAAAGCCCCCTGCTGGGACACACTGAAACTCAGAGCCCCCTGCTGGGACACACTGAGACTCAGAGACTCCTGCTGGGACACACTGCGTCTCAGAGACTCCTGCTAGGACACACTGAGACTCAGAGACTCCTGCTGGGACACACTGAGATGCAAAGACTCCTGCTGGGACACACTGAGACTCAGAGCCCCCTGCTGGGACACACTGAGACTCAGAAACTCCTGCTGGGACACACTGAGATTGAGAGACTCCTGCTGGGACACACTGAGACACAGAGCCACCTGCTGGGACACACTGAGACTCAGAGACTCCTGTTGGGACACACTGAGATTCAGAGACTCCTGTTGGGACACACTGAGACTCAGAGACTCCTGCAGGGACACACTGAGACTCAGAGACTCCTGCTGGGACAGACTGAGACTCAGAGACTACTGCTGGGACACACTGAGACTCAGAGACTCCTGTTGGGACACACTGACAGTCAGAGACTCCTGCTGGGACACACTGACACTCAGAGACTCCTGTTGGGACACACTGAGACTCAGAGCCTCCTGCTGGGACAGACTGAGACTCAGAGACCCCTGCTGGGACACACTGAGACTCAGAGCCCCCTGCTGGGACACAATGAGACTCAGGGACACCTGTTGGGACACACTGAGACTCAGAGCCCCCTGCTGGGACACACTGAGACTCAGAGACTCCTGCTGGGACACACTGAGACTCAGAGCCTCCTGCTGGGACACACTGAGAATCAGAGCCACCGGCTATGACACACTGAGACTCAGAGACTCCTGCTGGGACACACTGAGATTCAGAGACTCCTGCTGGGACACACTGAGACACAGAGCCACCTGCTGGGACACACTGAGACTCAGAAACTCCTGTTGGGACACACTGAGATTCAGAGACTCCTGTTGGGACAGACTGAGACTCAGAGACTACTGCTGGGACACACTGAGACTCAGAAACTCCTGTTGGGACACACTGACAGTCAGAGACTCCTGCTGGGACACAGTGAGACTCAGAGACTCCTGTTGGAACACACTGAGACTCAGAGCCTCCTGCTGGGACAGACTGAGACTCAGAGACCCCTGCTGGGACACACTGAGACTCAGAGCCCCCTGCTGGGACACAATGAGACTCAGGGACACCGGTTGGGACACACTGAGACTCAGAGCCCCCTGCTGGGACACACTGAGACTCAGAGACTCCTGCTGGGACACACTGAGACTCAGAGCCACCGGCTATGACACACTGAGACTCAGAGACTCCTGCTGGGACACACTGAGACTCAGAGACCCTGCTGGGACACACTGATACTCAGAGACTCCTGCTGGGACACACTGAGACTCAGAGACACCTGCTGGGACACATTCAGACTCCGAACCCCTGCTGGGACACACTGAGACTTAAAGCCGCCTGCTGGGACACACTGAGACTCAGAGCCCCTTGCTGGGACACTCTGAGACTCAGAGACTCCTGCTGGGACACACTGAGACTCAGAGACTCCCGCTGGGACCGACTGAGACTCAGAGACCCCTGCTGGGACACATTGAGACTCAAAGCCCCCTGCTGCGACACACTGAGACACAAAGCACCCGGCTGTGACAGACTGAGACTCAGAGACTCCTGCTGGGACACACTGAGACTCAGAGACTCCTGCTGTGACACACTGAGACACAGAGCCCACGGCTGTGACACATTGAGACTCAGAGCCCCCTGCTGGGACACACTGAGTCTCAGAGATTCCT
The DNA here is from genome assembly GCF_036365525.1 of Heterodontus francisci. Classification (NCBI taxonomy): domain Eukaryota; kingdom Metazoa; phylum Chordata; class Chondrichthyes; order Heterodontiformes; family Heterodontidae; genus Heterodontus; species Heterodontus francisci. Next base: position 20,697,283 of record NC_090414.1, on the reverse strand, counting down.
GCTGGGACACACTGAGACTCAGAGTCCCCTGCTGGGACACATTCAGACTCCGAGCCCCCTGCTGGGACACACTGAGACTCAGAGTCCCCTGCTGGGACACACTGAGACTTAAAGCCGCCTGCTGGGACACACTGAGGCTCAGAGACTCCTGCTGGGACACATTGAGACTCAAAGCCCCCTGCTGGGACACACTGTGACTCAGAGACTCCTGCTGGGACAGACTGAGACTCAGAGACTCCTGCTGAGACACACTGAGACTCAGAGACTCCTGTTGGGACACACTGAGAGTCAGAGACTCCTGCAGGGACACACTGAGACTCAGAGACTCCTGCTGGGACACACTGAGACTGAAAGCCGCCTGCTGGGACACACTGAGACTCAGAGCCCACTGCTGGGACACATTGAGACTCAGAGCCCCCTGCTGAGACACACTGAGACTCAGAGCCCCCTGCTGGGACACACTGAGACTCAGAGTCCCCTGCTGGGACACATTCAGACTCCAAGCCCCCTGCTGGGACACACTGAGACACAGAGACTCCTGCTGGGACACACTCAGACTCGGAGCCCCCTGCTGGGACACGCTGAGACTCAGAGCCCCCTGCTGGGACACACTGAGACTCAGAGTCCCCTGCTGGGATACACTGAGAATCAAAGCCCCCTGCTGGGACACACTGAGAATCAAAGCCCCCTGCTGGGACACACTGAGACTCAGAGACTCCTGCTGGGACATATTCAGACTCGGAGCCCCCTGCTGGGACACACTGAGACTTAAAGCCGCCTGCTGGGACACACTGAGACTCAGAGCCCCCTGCTGGGACACATTGAGACTCAGAGCCCCCTGCTGGGACACACTGAGACTCAGAGCTGCCTGCTGGGACACACTGAGGCTCAGAGCCCCCTGCTGGGACACACTGAGACTCAAAGCCCCCTGCTGGGACAGACTGAGTCTCAGAGATTCCTGCTGGGACACACTAAGACTCAGAGACTCCTGCTGGGACATACTGAGGCTCAGAGACTCCTGCTGGGACACATTGAGACTCAAAGCGCCCTGCTGGGACACACTGAGACTTAAAGCCGCCTGCTGGGACACACTGAGGCTCAGAGACTCCTGCTGGGACACATTGAGACTCAAAGCCCCCTGCTGGGACACACTGTGACTCAGAGACTCCTGCTGGGACAGACTGAGACTCAGAGACTCCTGCTGAGACACACTGAGACTCAGAGACTCCTGTTGGGACACACTGAGAGTCAGAGACTCCTGCAGGGACACACTGAGACTCAGAGACTCCTGCTGGGACACACTGAGACTGAAAGCCGCCTGCTGGGACACACTGAGACTCAGAGCCCACTGCTGGGACACATTGAGACTCAGAGCCCCCTGCTGAGACACACTGAGACTCAGAGCCCCCTGCTGGGACACACTGAGACTCAGAGTCCCCTGCTGGGACACATTCAGACTCCAAGCCCCCTGCTGGGACACACTGAGACACAGAGACTCCTGCTGGGACACACTCAGACTCGGAGCCCCCTGCTGGGACACACTGAGACTCAGAGCCCCCTGCTGGGACACACTGAGACTCAGAGTCCCCTGCTGGGACACACTGAGAATCAAAGCCCCCTGCTGGGACACACTGAGAATCAAAGCCCCCTGCTGGGACACACTGAGACTCAGAGACTCCTGCTGGGACATATTCAGACTCGGAGCCCCCTGCTGGGACACACTGAGACTTAAAGCCGCCTGCTGGGACACACTGAGACTCAGAGCCCCCTGCTGGGACACATTGAGACTCAGAGCCCCCTGCTGGGACACACTGAGACTCAGAGCCGCCTGCTGGGACACACTCAGGCTCAGAGCCCCCTGCTGGGACACACTGAGACTCAAAGCCCCCTGCTGGGACAGACTGAGTCTCAGAGATTCCTGCTGGGACACACTGAGACTCAGAGACTCCTGCTGGGACATACTGAGGCTCAGAGACTCCTGCTGGGACACATTGAGACTCAAAGCGCCCTGCTGGGACACACTGTGACTCTGAGCCCCCTGCTGCGACAGACTGCGACTTAGAGACTACTGCTGGGACACATTGAGACTCAAAGCACCCTGCTGGGACACACTGTGACTCAGAGCCCCCGGCTGTGACAGACTGAGACTCAGAGACTCCTGCTGGAACACACTGAGACACAGAGCCCCCGGCTGTGACAGACTGAGACACAGAGCCTCCTGCTGTGACACACTGAGACACAGAGCCCACGGCTGTGACAGACTGAGACTCAGAGCCTCCTGCTGGGACACACTGAGACTCAGAGCCTCCTGCTGGGACACACTGAGACTCAGAGACTCCTGCTGTGACACACTGAGACACAGAGCCCACGGCTGAGACAGACTGAGACTCAGAGCCTCCTGCTGTGACACACTGAGACTCAGAGACTCCTGCTGGGACACATTGAGACTCAAAGCCCCCTGCTGGGACACACTGAAACTCAGAGCCCCCTGCTGGGACACACTGAGTCTCAGAGACTCCTGCTGGGACACACTGCGTCTCAGAGACTCCTGCTAGGACACACTGAGACTCAGAGACTCCTGCTGGGACACACTGAGATGCAAAGACTCCTGCTGGGACACACTGAGACTCAGAGCCCCCTGCTGGGACACACTGAGACTTAGAGACTCCTGCTGGGACACACTGAGATTCAGAGACTCCTGCTGGGACACACTGAGACACAGCGCCACCTGCTGGGACACACTGAGACTCTGAGACTCCTGTTGGGACACACTGAGATTCAGAGACTCCTGTTGGGACACACTGAGACTCAGAGACTCCTGCTGGGACACACTGAGACTTAGAGACTCCTGCAGGGACACACTGAGACTCAGAGACTCCTGCTGGGACAGACTGAGACTCAGAGACTCCTGCTGGGACACACTGAGACTCAGAGACTCCTGTTGGGACACACTGAGAGTCAGAGACTCCTGCTGGGACACACTGAGACTCAGAGACTCCTGCTGGGACACACTGAGACTCAGAGCCTCCAGCTGGGACAGACTGAGACTCAGAGACCCCTGCTGGGACACACTGAGATTCAGAGCCCCCTACTGGGACACAATGAGACTCAGGGACTCCTGTTGGGACACACTGAGACTCAGAGCCCCCTGCTGGGACACACTGAGACTCAGAGACTCCTGCTGGGACACACTGAGACTCAGAGCCTCCTGCTGGGACACACTGAGACTCAGAGCCACTGGCTATGACACACTGAGACTCAGAGACTCCTGCTGGGACACACTGAGACTCAGAGACCTCTGCTGGGACACACTGAGACTCAGAGACTCCTGCTGGGACACACTGAGACTCAGAGACACCTGCTGGGACACATTCAGACTCCGAACCACTGCTGGGACACACTGAGACTTAAAGCCGCCTGCTGGGACACACTGAGACTCAGAGCCCCCTGCTGGGACACACTGAGACTCAGAGTCCCCTGCTGGGACACACTGAGACTCAAAGCCCCCTGCTGGGACACACTGAGACTCAGAGACTCCTGCTGGGACACACTGAGACTCAGAGACTCCTGCTGGGACACACTGAGACTCAGAGACTCCCGCTGGGACACATTGAGACACAAAGCCCCCTGCTGGGACACACTGAGACTCAGAGACTCCTGCTGGGACACACTGAGACTCAGAGACTCCTGCTGGGACACATTGAGACACAAAGCCCCCTGCTGGGACACACTGTGACTCAGAGCCCCCGGCTGTGACAGACTGAGACTCAGAGACCCCTGCTGGGACACATTGAGACTCAAAGCCCCCTGCTGGGACACACTGAGACACAGAGCACCCGGCTGTGACAGACTGAGACTCAGAGACTCCTGCTGGGACACACTGAGACTCAGAGACTCCTGCTGTGACACACTGAGACACAGAGCCCACGGCTGTGACAGACTGAGAATCAGAGCCTCCTGCTGTGACACACTGAGACTCAGAGCCTCCTGCTGGGACACATTGAGACTCAGAGCCCCCTGCTGGGACACACTGAGTCTCAGAGATTCCTGCTGGGACACACTGAGACTCACAGACTCCTGCTGGGACACACTGAGACTCAGAGCCACCTGCTGGGACAGACTGAGATTCAGAGACTCCTGCTGGGACACATTGAGACTCAAAGCACCCTGCTGGGACACACTGTGACTCAGAGCCCCCGGCTGTGACAGACTGAGACGCAGAGCCTCCTGCTGTGACACACTGAGACTCAGAGACTCCTGCTGGGACACATTGAGACTCAAAGCCCCCTGCTGGGACACACTGAAACTCAGAGCCCACTGCTGGGACACACTGAGACTCAGAGACTCCTGCTAGGACACACTGAGACTCAGAGACTCCTGCTGGGACACACTGAGATGCAAAGACTCCTGCTGGGACACACTGAGACTCAGAGCCCCCTGCTGGGACACACTGAGACTCAGAGACTCCTGCTGGGACACACTGAGATTCAGAGACTCCTGCTGGGACACACTGAGACACAGCGCCACCTGCTGGGACACACTGAGACTCAGAGATTCCTGTTGGGACACACTGAGACTCAGAGACTCCTGCTGGGACACACTGAGACTTAGAGACTCCTGCAGGGACACACTGAGACTCAGAGACTCCTGCTGGGACAGACTGAGACTCAGAGACTCCTGCTGGGACACACTGAGACTCAGAGACTCCTGTTGGGACACACTGAGAGTCAGAGACTCCTGCTGGGACACACTGAGACTCAGAGACTCCTGCTGGGACACACTGAGACTCAGAGCCTCCAGCTGGGACAGACTGAGACTCAGAGACCCCTGCTGGGACACACTGAGACTCAGAGCCCCCTGCTGGGACACAATGAGACTCAGGGACTCCTGTTGGGACACACTGAGACTCAGAGCCCCCTGCTGGGACACACTGAGACTCAGAGACTCCTGCTGGGACACACTGAGACTCAGAGCCTCCTGCTGGGACACACTGAGACTCAGAGCCACCGGCTATGACACACTGAGACTCAGAGACTCCTGCTGGGACACACTGAGACTCAGAGACCTCTGCTGGGACACACTGAGACTCAGAGACTCCTGCTGGGACACACTGAGACTCAGAGACACCTGCTGGGACACATTCAGACTCCGAACCACTGCTGGGACACACTGAGACTTAAAGCCGCCTGCTGGGACACACTGAGACTCAGAGCCCTTGCTGGGACACACTGAGACTCAAAGCCCCCTGCTGGGACACACTGTGACTCAGAGCCCCCGGCTGTGACAGACTGAGACTCAGAGACCCCTGCTGGGACACATTGAGACTCAAAGCCCCCTGCTGGGACACACTGAGACACAGAGCACCCGGCTGTGACAGACTGAGACTCAGAGACTCCTGCTGGGACACACTGAGACTCAAAGCCCCCTGCTGGGACACACTGTGACTCAGAGCCCCCGGCTGTGACAGACTGAGACTCAAAGCCCCCTGCTGGGACACACTGAGACTCAGAGCCTCCTGCTGGGACACACTGAGACTCAGAGCCCCTTGCTGGGACACACTGAGACTCAGAGCCCCCTGCTGGGACACACTGAGACTCAGAGACTCCTGCTGTGACACACTGAGACACAGAGCCCACGGCTGTGACAGACTGAGAATCAGAGCCTCCTGCTGTGACAGACTGAGACACAAAGCCCCCTGCTGGGACACATTGAGACTCAGAGACTCCTGCTGGGACAGATTGAGACTCAAAGACCCCTGCTGGGACAAACTGAGACTCAGAGCCCCCTGCTGTGACAGACTGAGACTCAGAGACTCCTGCTGGGACACACTGAGACTCAGAGCCCCCTGCTGTGACAGACTGAGACTCAGAGACTCCTGCTGGGACACATTGAGGCTCAAAGCACCCTGCTGGGACACACTGTGACTCGGAGCCCCCGGCTGTGACAGACTGAGACTCAGAGACTCCTGCTGGAACACACTGAGACACAGAGCCCCCGGCTGTGACAGACTGAGACACAGAGCCTCCTGCTGTGACACACTGAGACACAGAGCCCACGGCTGTGACAGACTGAGACTCAGAGACTCCTGCTGGGACAGATTGAGACTCAAAGACCCCTGCTGGGACAAACTGAGACTCAGAGACTCCTGCTGGGACACACTGAGTCTCAGAGACTCCTGCGGGGACACACTGCGTCTCAGAGACTCCTGCTAGGACACACTGAGACTCAGAGACTCCTGCTGGGACACACTGAGATGCAAAGACTCCTGCTGGGACACACTGAGACTCAGAGCCCCCTGCTGGGACACACTGAGACTTAGAGACTCCTGCTGGGACACACTGAGACTCAGAGACTCCTGCTGGGACACACTGAAACTCAGAGCCTCCAGCTGGGACAGACTGAGACTCAGAGACCCCTGCTGGGACACACTGAGACTCAGAGCCCCCTGCTGGGACACAATGAGACTCAGGGACTCCTGTTGGGACACACTGAGACTCAGAGCCCCCTGCTGGGACACACTGAGACTCAGAGACTCCTGCTGGGACACACTGAGACTCAGAGCCTCCTGCTGGGACACACTGAGACTCAGAGCCACCGGCTATGACACACTGAGACTCAGAGACTCCTGCTGGGACACACTGAGACTCAGAGACCTCTGCTGGGACACACTGAGACTCAGAGACTCCTGCTGGGACACACTGAGACTCAGAGACACCTGCTGGGACACATTCAGACTCCGAACCACTGCTGGGACACACTGAGACTTAAAGCCGCCTGCTGGGACACACTGAGACTCAGAGCCCTTGCTGGGACACACTGAGTCTCAGAGACTCCTGCGGGGACACACTGAGACTCAGAGACTCCTGCTGGGACACACTGAGACTCAGAGCCCCTGGCTGTGACAGACTGAGACTCAGAGACCCCTGCTGGGACACATTGAGACTCAAAGCCCCCTGCTGGGACACACTGAGACACAGAGCACCCGGCTGTGACAGACTGAGACTCAGAGACTCCTGCTGGGACACACTGAGACTCAGAGACTCCTGCTGGGACACATTGAGACACAAAGCCCCCTGCTGGGACACACTGTGACTCAGAGCCCCCGGCTGTGACAGACTGAGACTCAGAGACCCCTGCTGGGACACATTGAGACTCAAAGCCCCCTGCTGGGACACACTGAGACACAGAGCACCCGGCTGTGACAGACTGAGACTCAGAGACTCCTGCTGGGACACACTGAGACTCAGAGACTCCTGCTGGGACACATTGAGACACAAAGCCCCCTGCTGGGACACACTGTGACTCAGAGCCCCCGGCTGTGACAGACTGAGACTCAGAGACCCCTGCTGGGACACATTGAGACTCAAAGCCCCCTGCTGGGACACACTGAGACACAGAGCACCCGGCTGTGACAGACTGAGACTCAGAGACTCCTGCTGGGACACACTGAGACTCAGAGACTCCTGCTGTGACACACTGAGACACAGAGCCCACGGCTGTGACAGACTGAGAATCAGAGCCTCCTGCTGTGACAGACTGAGACACAAAGCCCCCTGCTGGGACACATTGAGACTCAGAGACTCCTGCTGGGACTGATTGAGACTCAAAGACCCCTGCTGGGACAAACTGAGACTCAGAGCCCCCTGCTGTGACAGACTGAGACTCAGAGACTCCTGCTGGGACACACTGAGACTCAGAGCCCCCTGCTGTGACAGACTGAGACTCAGAGACTCCTGCTGGGACACATTGAGGCTCAAAGCACCCTGCTGGGACACACTGTGACTCGGAGCCCCCGGCTGTGACAGACTGAGACTCAGAGACTCCTGCTGGAACACACTGAGACACAGAGCCCCCGGCTGTGACAGACTGAGACACAGAGCCTCCTGCTGTGACACACTGAGACACAGAGCCCACGGCTGTGACAGACTGAGACTCAGAGCCTCCTGCTGTGACGCACTGAGACTCAGAGACTCCTGCTGGGACACACTGAGACTCAGAGACTCCTGTTGGGACACACTGAGAGTCAGAGACTCCTGCTGGGACACACTGAGACTCAGAGACTCCTGCTGGGACACACTGAGACTCAGAGCCTCCAGCTGGGACAGACTGAGACTCAGAGACCCCTGCTGGGACACACTGAGACTCAGAGCCCCCTGCTGGGACACAATGAGACTCAGGGACTCCTGTTGGGACACACTGAGACTCAGAGCCCCCTGCTGGGACACACTGAGACTCAGAGACTCCTGCTGGGACACACTGAGACTCAGAGCCTCCTGCTGGGACACACTGAGACTCAGAGCCACCGGCTATGACACACTGAGACTCAGAGACTCCTGCTGGGACACACTGAGACTCAGAGACCTCTGCTGGGACACACTGAGACTCAGAGACTCCTGCTGGGACACACTGAGACTCAGAGACACCTGCTGGGACACATTCAGACTCCGAACCACTGCTGGGACACACTGAGACTTAAAGCCGCCTGCTGGGACACACTGAGACTCAGAGCCCTTGCTGGGACACACTGAGACTCAAAGCCCCCTGCTGGGACACACTGTGACTCAGAGCCCCCGGCTGTGACAGACTGAGACTCAGAGACCCCTGCTGGGACACATTGAGACTCAAAGCCCCCTGCTGGGACACACTGAGACACAGAGCACCCGGCTGTGACAGACTGAGACTCAGAGACTCCTGCTGGGACACACTGAGACTCAAAGCCCCCTGCTGGGACACACTGTGACTCAGAGCCCCCGGCTGTGACAGACTGAGACTCAAAGCCCCCTGCTGGGACACACTGAGACTCAGAGCCTCCTGCTGGGACACACTGAGACTCAGAGCCCCTTGCTGGGACACACTGAGACTCAGAGCCCCCTGCTGGGACACACTGAGACTCAGAGACTCCTGCTGTGACACACTGAGACACAGAGCCCACGGCTGTGACAGACTGAGAATCAGAGCCTCCTGCTGTGACAGACTGAGACACAAAGCCCCCTGCTGGGACACATTGAGACTCAGAGACTCCTGCTGGGACAGATTGAGACTCAAAGACCCCTGCTGGGACAAACTGAGACTCAGAGCCCCCTGCTGTGACAGACTGAGACTCAGAGACTCCTGCTGGGACACACTGAGACTCAGAGCCCCCTGCTGTGACAGACTGAGACTCAGAGACTCCTGCTGGGACACATTGAGGCTCAAAGCACCCTGCTGGGACACACTGTGACTCGGAGCCCCCGGCTGTGACAGACTGAGACTCAGAGACTCCTGCTGGAACACACTGAGACACAGAGCCCCCGGCTGTGACAGACTGAGACACAGAGCCTCCTGCTGTGACACACTGAGACACAGAGCCCACGGCTGTGACAGACTGAGACTCAGAGACTCCTGCTGGGACAGATTGAGACTCAAAGACCCCTGCTGGGACAAACTGAGACTCAGAGACTCCTGCTGGGACACACTGAGTCTCAGAGACTCCTGCGGGGACACACTGCGTCTCAGAGACTCCTGCTAGGACACACTGAGACTCAGAGACTCCTGCTGGGACACACTGAGATGCAAAGACTCCTGCTGGGACACACTGAGACTCAGAGCCCCCTGCTGGGACACACTGAGACTTAGAGACTCCTGCTGGGACACACTGAGACTCAGAGACTCCTGCTGGGACACACTGAAACTCAGAGCCTCCAGCTGGGACAGACTGAGACTCAGAGACCCCTGCTGGGACACACTGAGACTCAGAGCCCCCTGCTGGGACACAATGAGACTCAGGGACTCCTGTTGGGACACACTGAGACTCAGAGCCCCCTGCTGGGACACACTGAGACTCAGAGACTCCTGCTGGGACACACTGAGACTCAGAGCCTCCTGCTGGGACACACTGAGACTCAGAGCCACCGGCTATGACACACTGAGACTCAGAGACTCCTGCTGGGACACACTGAGACTCAGAGACCTCTGCTGGGACACACTGAGACTCAGAGACTCCTGCTGGGACACACTGAGACTCAGAGACACCTGCTGGGACACATTCAGACTCCGAACCACTGCTGGGACACACTGAGACTTAAAGCCGCCTGCTGGGACACACTGAGACTCAGAGCCCTTGCTGGGACACACTGAGTCTCAGAGACTCCTGCGGGGACACACTGAGACTCAGAGACTCCTGCTGGGACACACTGAGACTCAGAGCCCCTGGCTGTGACAGACTGAGACTCAGAGACCCCTGCTGGGACACATTGAGACTCAAAGCCCCCTGCTGGGACACACTGAGACACAGAGCACCCGGCTGTGACAGACTGAGACTCAGAGACTCCTGCTGGGACACACTGAGACTCAGAGACTCCTGCTGGGACACATTGAGACACAAAGCCCCCTGCTGGGACACACTGTGACTCAGAGCCCCCGGCTGTGACAGACTGAGACTCAGAGACCCCTGCTGGGACACATTGAGACTCAAAGCCCCCTGCTGGGACACACTGAGACACAGAGCACCCGGCTGTGACAGACTGAGACTCAGAGACTCCTGCTGGGACACACTGAGACTCAGAGACTCCTGCTGGGACACATTGAGACACAAAGCCCCCTGCTGGGACACACTGTGACTCAGAGCCCCCGGCTGTGACAGACTGAGACTCAGAGACCCCTGCTGGGACACATTGAGACTCAAAGCCCCCTGCTGGGACACACTGAGACACAGAGCACCCGGCTGTGACAGACTGAGACTCAGAGACTCCTGCTGGGACACACTGAGACTCAGAGACTCCTGCTGTGACACACTGAGACACAGAGCCCACGGCTGTGACAGACTGAGAATCAGAGCCTCCTGCTGTGACAGACTGAGACACAAAGCCCCCTGCTGGGACACATTGAGACTCAGAGACTCCTGCTGGGACTGATTGAGACTCAAAGACCCCTGCTGGGACAAACTGAGACTCAGAGCCCCCTGCTGTGACAGACTGAGACTCAGAGACTCCTGCTGGGACACACTGAGACTCAGAGCCCCCTGCTGTGACAGACTGAGACTCAGAGACTCCTGCTGGGACACATTGAGGCTCAAAGCACCCTGCTGGGACACACTGTGACTCGGAGCCCCCGGCTGTGACAGACTGAGACTCAGAGACTCCTGCTGGAACACACTGAGACACAGAGCCCCCGGCTGTGACAGACTGAGACACAGAGCCTCCTGCTGTGACACACTGAGACACAGAGCCCACGGCTGTGACAGACTGAGACTCAGAGACTCCTGCTGGGACAGATTGAGACTCAAAGACCCCTGCTGGGACAAACAGACTCAGAGACTCCTGCTGGGACACACTGAGTCTCAGAGACTCCTGCGGGGACACACTGCGTCTCAGAGACTCCTGCTAGGACACACTGAGACTCAGAGACTCCTGCTGGGACACACTGAGATGCAAAGACTCCTGCTGGGACACACTGAGACTCAGAGCCCCCTGCTGGGACACACTGAGACTTAGAGACTCCTGCTGGGACACACTGAGATTCAGAGACTCCTGCTGGGACACACTGAGACACAGCGCCACCTGCTGGGACACACTGAGACTCTGAGACTCCTGTTGGGACACACTGAGATTCAGAGACTCCTGTTGGGACACACTGAGACTCAGAGACTCCTGCTGGGACACACTGAGACTTAGAGACTCCTGCAGGGACACACTGAGACTCAGAGACTCCTGCTGGGACAGACTGAGACTCAGAGACTCCTGCTGGGACACACTGAGACTCAGAGACTCCTGTTGGGACACACTGAGAGTCAGAGACTCCTGCTGGGACACACTGAGACTCAGAGACTCCTGCTGGGACACACTGAGACTCAGAGCCTCCAGCTGGGACAGACTGAGACTCAGAGACCCCTGCTGGGACACACTGAGATTCAGAGCCCCCTACTGGGACACAATGAGACTCAGGGACTCCTGTTGGGACACACTGATACTCAGAGCCCCCTGCTGGGACACACTGAGACTCAGAGACTCCTGCTGGGACACACTGAGACTCAGAGCCTCCTGCTGGGACACACTGAGACTCAGAGCCACTGGCTATGACACACTGAGACTCAGAGACTCCTGCTGGGACACACTGAGACTCAGAGACCTCTGCTGGGACACACTGAGACTCAGAGACTCCTGCTGGGACACACTGAGACTCAGAGACACCTGCTGGGACACATTCAGACTCCGAACCACTGCTGGGACACACTGAGACTTAAAGCCGCCTGCTGGGACACACTGAGACTCAGAGCCCCCTGCTGGGACACACTGAGACTCAGAGTCCCCTGCTGGGACACACTGAGACTCAAAGCCCCCTGCCGGGACTCAATGAATCTCAGAGATTCCTGCTGGGACACACTGAGACTCAGAGACTCCTGCTGGGACACACTGAGACTCAGAGACTCCCGCTGGGACACATTGAGACACAAAGCCCCCTGCTGGGACACACTGTGACTCAGAGCCCCCGGCTGTGACAGACTGAGACTCAGAGACCCCTGCTGGGACACATTGAGACTCAAAGCCCCCTGCTGGGACACACTGAGACACAGAGCACCCGGCTGTGACAGACTGAGACTCAGAGACTCCTGCTGGGACACACTGAGACTCAGAGACTCCTGCTGTGACACACTGAGACACAGAGCCCACGGCTGTGACAGACTGAGAATCAGAGCCCCCGGCTGTGACACACTGAGACTCAGAGCCTCCTGCTGGGACACATTGAGACTCAGAGCCCCCTGCTGGGACACACTGAGTCTCAGAGATTCCTGCTGGGACACACTGAGACTCACAGACTCCTGCTGGGACACACTGAGACTCAGAGCCACCTGCTGGGACAGACTGAGATTCAGAGACTCCTGCTGGGACACATTGAGACTCAAAGCACCCTGCTGGGACACACTGTGACTCAGAGCCCCCGGCTGTGACAGACTGAGACTCAGAGACTCCTGCTGGGACACATTGAGATCAGAGCCCCCGGCTGTGACAGACTGAGACGCAGAGCCTCCTGCTGTGACACACTGAGACTCAGAGACTCCTGCTGGGACACATTGAGACTCAAAGCCCCCTGCTGGGACACACTGAAACTCAGAGCCCCCTGCTGGGACACACTGAGACTCAGAGACTCCTGCTAGGACACACTGAGACTCAGAGACTCCTGCTGGGACACACTGAGATGCAAAGACTCCTGCTGGGACACACTGAGACTCAGAGCCCCCTGCTGGGACACACTGAGACTCAGAGACTCCTGCTGGGACACACTGAGATTCAGAGACTCCTGCTGGGACACACTGAGACACAGCGCCACCTGCTGGGACACACTGAGACTCAGAGACTCCTGTTGGGACACACTGAGATTTAGAGACTCCTGTTGGGACACACTGAGACTCAGAGACTCCTGCTGGGACACACTGAGACTTAGAGACTCCTGCTGGGACACACTGAGACTCAGAGACTCCTGCTGGGACAGACTGAGACTCAGAGACTCCTGCTGGGACACACTGAGACTCAGAGACTCCTGTTGGGACACACTGAGAGTCAGAGACTCCTGCTGGGACACACTGAGACTCAGAGACTCCTGCTGGGACACACTGAGACTCAGAGCCTCCAGCTGGGACAGACTGAGACTCAGAGACCCCTGCTGGGACACACTGAGACTCAGAGCCCCCTGCTGGGACACAATGAGACTCAGGGACTCCTGTTGGGACACACTGAGACTCAGAGCCCCCTGCTGGGACACACTGAGACTCAGAGACTCCTGCTGGGACACACTGAGACTCAGAGCCTCCTGCTGGGACACACTGAGACTCAGAGCCACCGGCTATGACACACTGAGACTCAGAGACTCCTGCTGGGACACACTGAGACTCAGAGCCCCCTTCCGGGACACAATGAATCTCAGAGATTCCTGCTGGGACACACTGAGACTCAGAGACTCCTGCTGGGACACACTGAGACTCAGAGACTCCCGCTGGGACACATTGAGACACAAAGCCCCCTGCTGGGACACACTGTGACTCAGAGCCCCCGGCTGTGACAGACTGAGACTCAGAGCCCCCTGCTGGGACACACTGAGACTCAGAGCCCCCTGCTGGGACACACTGAGACACAGAGCACCCGGCTGTGACAGACTGAGACTCAGAGACTCCTGCTGGGACACACTGTGACTCGGAGCCCCCGGCTGTGACAGACTGAGACTCAGAGACTCCTGCTGTGACACACTGAGACACAGAGCCCACGGCTGTGACAGACTGAGACTCAGAGACTCCTGCTGGGACACATTGTGACTCAGAGCCCCCGGCTGTGACAGACTGAGACTCAGAGACCCCTGCTGGGACACATTGAGACTCAAAGCCCCCTGCTGGGACACACTGAGACACAGAGCACCCGGCTGTGACAGACTGAGACTCAGAGACTCCTGCTGGGACACACTGAGACTCAGAGACTCCTGCTGTGACACACTGAGACACAGAGCCCACGGCTGTGACAGACTGAGAATCAGAGCCTCCTGCTGTGACAGACTGAGACACAAAGCCCCCTGCTGGGACACATTGAGACTCAGAGACTCCTGCTGGGACAGATTGAGACTCAAAGACCCCTGCTGGGACAAACTGAGACTCAGAGCCCCCTGCTGTGACAGACTGAGACTCAGAGACTCCTGCTGGGACACACTGAGACTCAGAGCCCCCTGCTGTGACAGACTGAGACTCAGAGACTCCTGCTGGGACACATTGAGGCTCAAAGCACCCTGCTGGGACACACTGTGACTCGGAGCCCCCGGCTGTGACAGACTGAGACTCAGAGACTCCTGCTGGAACACACTGAGACACAGAGCCCCCGGCTGTGACAGACTGAGACACAGAGCCTCCTGCTGTGACACACTGAGACACAGAGCCCACGGCTGTGACAGACTGAGACTCAGAGACTCCTGCTGGGACAGATTGAGACTCAAAGACCCCTGCTGGGACAAACTGAGACTCAGAGACTCCTGCTGGGACACACTGAGTCTCAGAGACTCCTGCGGGGACACACTGCGTCTCAGAGACTCCTGCTAGGACACACTGAGACTCAGAGACTCCTGCTGTGACACACTGAGATGCAAAGACTCCTGCTGGGACACACTGAGACTCAGAGCCCCCTGCTGGGACACACTGAGACTCAGAGACTCCTGCTGGGACACACTGAGACACAGCGCCTCCTGCTGGGACACACTGAGACTCAGAGACTCCTGCTGGGACACACTGAGACTCAGAGACTCCTGTTGGGGCACACTGAGAGTCAGAGACTCCTGCTGGGACACACTGAGACTCAGAGACTCCTGCTGGGACACACTGAGTCTCAGAGCCACCTGCTGGGACAGACTGAGACTCAGAGTTCCCTGCTGGGACACACTGAGACTCAGAGCCCCCTGCTGGGACACACTGAGACTCAGAGACTCCTGATGGGACACACTGAGACTCAGAGACCCCTGCTGGGACACACTGAGACTCAGAGACTCCTGCTGGGACACACTGAGACTCAGAGACACCTGCTGGGACACATTCAGACTCCGAACCCCTGCTGGGACACACTGAGACTTAAAGCCGCCTGCTGGGACACACTGAGACTCAGAGCCCCCTGCTGGGACACACTGAGACACAGAGCCCACGGCTGTGACATACTGAGAATCAGAGCCTCCTGCTGTGACACACTGAGACTCAAAGCCCCCTGCTGGGACACATTGAGACTCAGAGCCCCCTGCTGGGACACACTGAGTCTCAGAGATTCCTGCTGGGACACACTGAGACTCAGAGCCCCCTGCTGGGACACATTCAGACTCCGAGCCCCCTGCTGGGACACACTGAGACTCAGAGTCCCCTGCTGGGACACACTGAGACTTAAAGCCGCCTGCTGGGACACACTGATGCTCAGAGACTCCTGCTGGGACACATTGAGACTCAAAGCCCCCTGCTGGGACACACTGTGACTCAGAGACTCCTGCTGGGACAGACTGAGACTCAGAGACTCCTGCTGGGACACACTGAGACTCAGAGACTCCTGTTGGGACACACTGAGAGTCAGAGACTCCTGCAGGGACACTCTGAAACTCAGAGACTCCTGCTGGGACACACTGAGACTCAGAGCCTCCTGCTGGGACAGACTGAGACTCAGAGACTCCTGCTGGGACACACTGAGACTCAGAGACTCCTGTTGGGACACACTGAGAGTCAGAGACTCCTGCTGGGACACACTGAGACTCAGAGACTCCTGCTGGGACACACTGAGACTCAGAGCCTCCAGCTGGGACAGACTGAGACTCAGAGACCCCTGCTGGGACACACTGAGATTCAGAGCCCCCTACTGGGACACAATGAGACTCAGGGACTCCTGTTGGGACACACTGATACTCAGAGCCCCCTGCTGGGACACACTGAGACTCAGAGACTCCTGCTGGGACACACTGAGACTCAGAGCCTCCTGCTGGGACACACTGAGACTCAGAGCCACTGGCTATGACACACTGAGACTCAGAGACTCCTGCTGGGACACACTGAGACTCAGAGACCTCTGCTGGGACACACTGAGACTCAGAGACTCCTGCTGGGACACACTGAGACTCAGAGACACCTGCTGGGACACATTCAGACTCCGAACCACTGCTGGGACACACTGAGACTTAAAGCCGCCTGCTGGGACACACTGAGACTCAGAGCCCCCTGCTGGGACACACTGAGACTCAGAGTCCCCTGCTGGGACACACTGAGACTCAAAGCCCCCTGCCGGGACTCAATGAATCTCAGAGATTCCTGCTGGGACACACTGAGACTCAGAGACTCCTGCTGGGACACACTGAGACTCAGAGACTCCCGCTGGGACACATTGAGACACAAAGCCCCCTGCTGGGACACACTGTGACTCAGAGCCCCCGGCTGTGACAGACTGAGACTCAGAGACCCCTGCTGGGACACATTGAGACTCAAAGCCCCCTGCTGGGACACACTGAGACACAGAGCACCCGGCTGTGACAGACTGAGACTCAGAGACTCCTGCTGGGACACACTGAGACTCAGAGACTCCTGCTGTGACACACTGAGACACAGAGCCCACGGCTGTGACAGACTGAGAATCAGAGCCCCCGGCTGTGACACACTGAGACTCAGAGCCTCCTGCTGGGACACATTGAGACTCAGAGCCCCCTGCTGGGACACACTGAGTCTCAGAGATTCCTGCTGGGACACACTGAGACTCACAGACTCCTGCTGGGACACACTGAGACTCAGAGCCACCTGCTGGGACAGACTGAGATTCAGAGACTCCTGCTGGGACACATTGAGACTCAAAGCACCCTGCTGGGACACACTGTGACTCAGAGCCCCCGGCTGTGACAGACTGAGACTCAGAGACTCCTGCTGGGACACATTGAGATCAGAGCCCCCGGCTGTGACAGACTGAGACGCAGAGCCTCCTGCTGTGACACACTGAGACTCAGAGACTCCTGCTGGGACACATTGAGACTCAAAGCCCCCTGCTGGGACACACTGAAACTCAGAGCCCCCTGCTGGGACACACTGAGACTCAGAGACTCCTGCTAGGACACACTGAGACTCAGAGACTCCTGCTGGGACACACTGAGATGCAAAGACTCCTGCTGGGACACACTGAGACTCAGAGCCCCCTGCTGGGACACACTGAGACTCAGAGACTCCTGCTGGGACACACTGAGATTCAGAGACTCCTGCTGGGACACACTGAGACACAGCGCCACCTGCTGGGACACACTGAGACTCAGAGACTCCTGTTGGGACACACTGAGATTTAGAGACTCCTGTTGGGACACACTGAGACTCAGAGACTCCTGCTGGGACACACTGAGACTTAGAGACTCCTGCAGGGACACACTGAGACTCAGAGACTCCTGCTGGGACAGACTGAGACTCAGAGACTCCTGCTGGGACACACTGAGACTCAGAGACTCCTGTTGGGACACACTGAGAGTCAGAGACTCCTGCTGGGACACACTGAGACTCAGAGACTCCTGCTGGGACACACTGAGACTCAGAGCCTCCAGCTGGGACAGACTGAGACTCAGAGACCCCTGCTGGGACACACTGAGACTCAGAGCCCCCTGCTGGGACACAATGAGACTCAGGGACTCCTGTTGGGACACACTGAGACTCAGAGCCCCCTGCTGGGACACACTGAGACTCAGAGACTCCTGCTGGGACACACTGAGACTCAGAGCCTCCTGCTGGGACACACTGAGACTCAGAGCCACCGGCTATGACACACTGAGACTCAGAGACTCCTGCTGGGACACACTGAGACTCAGAGCCCCCTTCCGGGACACAATGAATCTCAGAGATTCCTGCTGGGACACACTGAGACTCAGAGACTCCTGCTGGGACACACTGAGACTCAGAGACTCCCGCTGGGACACATTGAGACACAAAGCCCCCTGCTGGGACACACTGTGACTCAGAGCCCCCGGCTGTGACAGACTGAGACTCAGAGCCCCCTGCTGGGACACACTGAGACTCAGAGCCCCCTGCTGGGACACACTGAGACACAGAGCACCCGGCTGTGACAGACTGAGACTCAGAGACTCCTGCTGGGACACACTGTGACTCGGAGCCCCCGGCTGTGACAGACTGAGACTCAGAGACTCCTGCTGTGACACACTGAGACACAGAGCCCACGGCTGTGACAGACTGAGACTCAGAGACTCCTGCTGGGACACATTGTGACTCAGAGCCCCCGGCTGTGACAGACTGAGACTCAGAGACCCCTGCTGGGACACATTGAGACTCAAAGCCCCCTGCTGGGACACACTGAGACACAGAGCACCCGGCTGTGACAGACTGAGACTCAGAGACTCCTGCTGGGACACACTGAGACTCAGAGACTCCTGCTGTGACACACTGAGACACAGAGCCCACGGCTGTGACAGACTGAGAATCAGAGCCTCCTGCTGTGACAGACTGAGACACAAAGCCCCCTGCTGGGACACATTGAGACTCAGAGACTCCTGCTGGGACAGATTGAGACTCAAAGACCCCTGCTGGGACAAACTGAGACTCAGAGCCCCCTGCTGTGACAGACTGAGACTCAGAGACTCCTGCTGGGACACACTGAGACTCAGAGCCCCCTGCTGTGACAGACTGAGACTCAGAGACTCCTGCTGGGACACATTGAGGCTCAAAGCACCCTGCTGGGACACACTGTGACTCGGAGCCCCCGGCTGTGACAGACTGAGACTCAGAGACTCCTGCTGGAACACACTGAGACACAGAGCCCCCGGCTGTGACAGACTGAGACACAGAGCCTCCTGCTGTGACACACTGAGACACAGAGCCCACGGCTGTGACAGACTGAGACTCAGAGACTCCTGCTGGGACAGATTGAGACTCAAAGACCCCTGCTGGGACAAACTGAGACTCAGAGACTCCTGCTGGGACACACTGAGTCTCAGAGACTCCTGCGGGGACACACTGCGTCTCAGAGACTCCTGCTAGGACACACTGAGACTCAGAGACTCCTGCTGTGACACACTGAGATGCAAAGACTCCTGCTGGGACACACTGAGACTCAGAGCCCCCTGCTGGGACACACTGAGACTCAGAGACTCCTGCTGGGACACACTGAGACACAGCGCCTCCTGCTGGGACACACTGAGACTCAGAGACTCCTGCTGGGACACACTGAGACTCAGAGACTCCTGTTGGGGCACACTGAGAGTCAGAGACTCCTGCTGGGACACACTGAGACTCAGAGACTCCTGCTGGGACACACTGAGTCTCAGAGCCACCTGCTGGGACAGACTGAGACTCAGAGTTCCCTGCTGGGACACACTGAGACTCAGAGCCCCCTGCTGGGACACACTGAGACTCAGAGACTCCTGATGGGACACACTGAGACTCAGAGACCCCTGCTGGGACACACTGAGACTCAGAGACTCCTGCTGGGACACACTGAGACTCAGAGACACCTGCTGGGACACATTCAGACTCCGAACCCCTGCTGGGACACACTGAGACTTAAAGCCGCCTGCTGGGACACACTGAGACTCAGAGCCCCCTGCTGGGACACACTGAGACACAGAGCCCACGGCTGTGACATACTGAGAATCAGAGCCTCCTGCTGTGACACACTGAGACTCAAAGCCCCCTGCTGGGACACATTGAGACTCAGAGCCCCCTGCTGGGACACACTGAGTCTCAGAGATTCCTGCTGGGACACACTGAGACTCAGAGCCCCCTGCTGGGACACACTGAGACTCAGAGCCCCCTGCTGGGACACACTGAGACACAGAGCACCCGGCTGTGACAGACTGAGACTCAGAGACTCCTGCTGGGACACACTGTGACTCGGAGCCCCCGGCTGTGACAGACTGAGACTCAGAGACTCCTGCTGTGACACACTGAGACACAGAGCCCACGGCTGTGACAGACTGAGACTCAGAGACTCCTGCTGGGACACATTGTGACTCAGAGCCCCCGGCTGTGACAGACTGAGACTCAGAGACCCCTGCTGGGACACATTGAGACTCAAAGCCCCCTGCTGGGACACACTGAGACACAGAGCACCCGGCTGTGACAGACTGAGACTCAGAGACTCCTGCTGGGACACACTGAGACTCAGAGACTCCTGCTGTGACACACTGAGACACAGAGCCCACGGCTGTGACAGACTGAGAATCAGAGCCTCCTGCTGTGACAGACTGAGACACAAAGCCCCCTGCTGGGACACATTGAGACTCAGAGACTCCTGCTGGGACAGATTGAGACTCAAAGACCCCTGCTGGGACAAACTGAGACTCAGAGCCCCCTGCTGTGACAGACTGAGACTCAGAGACTCCTGCTGGGACACACTGAGACTCAGAGCCCCCTGCTGTGACAGACTGAGACTCAGAGACTCCTGCTGGGACACATTGAGGCTCAAAGCACCCTGCTGGGACACACTGTGACTCGGAGCCCCCGGCTGTGACAGACTGAGACTCAGAGACTCCTGCTGGAACACACTGAGACACAGAGCCCCCGGCTGTGACAGACTGAGACACAGAGCCTCCTGCTGTGACACACTGAGACACAGAGCCCACGGCTGTGACAGACTGAGACTCAGAGACTCCTGCTGGGACAGATTGAGACTCAAAGACCCCTGCTGGGACAAACTGAGACTCAGAGACTCCTGCTGGGACACACTGAGTCTCAGAGACTCCTGCGGGGACACACTGCGTCTCAGAGACTCCTGCTAGGACACACTGAGACTCAGAGACTCCTGCTGTGACACACTGAGATGCAAAGACTCCTGCTGGGACACACTGAGACTCAGAGCCCCCTGCTGGGACACACTGAGACTCAGAGACTCCTGCTGGGACACACTGAGACACAGCGCCTCCTGCTGGGACACACTGAGACTCAGAGACTCCTGCTGGGACACACTGAGACTCAGAGACTCCTGTTGGGGCACACTGAGAGTCAGAGACTCCTGCTGGGACACACTGAGACTCAGAGACTCCTGCTGGGACACACTGAGTCTCAGAGCCACCTGCTGGGACAGACTGAGACTCAGAGTTCCCTGCTGGGACACACTGAGACTCAGAGCCCCCTGCTGGGACACACTGAGACTCAGAGACTCCTGATGGGACACACTGAGACTCAGAGACCCCTGCTGGGACACACTGAGACTCAGAGACTCCTGCTGGGACACACTGAGACTCAGAGACACCTGCTGGGACACATTCAGACTCCGAACCCCTGCTGGGACACACTGAGACTTAAAGCCGCCTGCTGGGACACACTGAGACTCAGAGCCCCCTGCTGGGACACACTGAGACACAGAGCCCACGGCTGTGACATACTGAGAATCAGAGCCTCCTGCTGTGACACACTGAGACTCAAAGCCCCCTGCTGGGACACATTGAGACTCAGAGCCCCCTGCTGGGACACACTGAGTCTCAGAGATTCCTGCTGGGACACACTGAGACTCAGAGCCCCCTGCTGGGACACATTCAGACTCCGAGCCCCCTGCTGGGACACACTGAGACTCAGAGTCCCCTGCTGGGACACACTGAGACTTAAAGCCGCCTGCTGGGACACACTGATGCTCAGAGACTCCTGCTGGGACACATTGAGACTCAAAGCCCCCTGCTGGGACACACTGTGACTCAGAGACTCCTGCTGGGACAGACTGAGACTCAGAGACTCCTGCTGGGACACACTGAGACTCAGAGACTCCTGTTGGGACACACTGAGAGTCAGAGACTCCTGCAGGGACACTCTGAAACTCAGAGACTCCTGCTGGGACACACTGAGACTCAGAGCCTCCTGCTGGGACAGACTGAGACTCAGAGACCCCTGCTGGGACACATTGAGACTCAGAGACTCCTGCTGGGACACACTGAGACTCAGAGACTCCTGCTGGGACACACTGAGACTCAGAGCCCCCTGCTGGGACACACTGAGACTCAGAGACTCCTGCTGGGACACACTGAGACTCAGAGCCTCCTGCTGGGACACACTAAGACTCAGAGCCACCGGCTGTGACACACTGAGACTCAGAGACTCCAGCTGGGACACACTGAGACTCAGAGAGTCCTGCTGGGACACACTGTGACTCAGAGACACCTGCTGGGACACATTCAGACTCCGAGCCCCCTGCAGGGACACACTGAGACTTAAAGCCGCCTGCTGGGACACACTGAGACTCAGAGCCCCCTGCTGGGACACACTGAGACTCAGAGTCCCCTGCTGGGACACACTGAAACTCAAAGCCCCCTGCTGGGACACACTGAATCTCAGAGACTCCTGCTGGGACACACTGAGACTCAGAGACACCTGCTGGGACACATTCAGACTCCGAACCCCTGCTGGGACATATTGAGACTTAAAGCCGCCTGCTGGGACACACTGAGACTCAGAGCCCCCTGCTGGGACACACTGAGACTCAGAGACTCCTGCTGGGACACACTGAGACACAGCGCCTCCTGCTGGGACACACTGAGACTCAGAGACTCCTGTTGGGACACACTGAGATTCAGAGACTCCTGTTGGGACACACTGAGACTCAGAGACTCCTGCTGGGACAGACTGAGACTCAGAGACTCCTGCTGGGACACACTGAGACTCAGAGACTCCTGTTGGGGCACACTGAGAGTCAGAGACTCCTGCTGGGACACACTGAGACTCAGAGACTCCTGCTGGGACACACTGAGTCTCAGAGCCACCTGCTGGGACAGACTGAGACTCAGAGTTCCCTGCTGGGACACACTGAGACTCAGAGCCCCCTGCTGGGACACACTGAGACTCAGAGCCCCCTGCTGGGACACACTGAGACTCAGAGACTCCTGATGGGACACACTGAGACTCAGAGACCCCTGCTGGGACACACTGAGACTCAGAGACTCCTGCTGGGACACACTGAGACTCAGAGACACCTGCTGGGAAACATTCTGACTCCGAACCCCTGCTGGGACACACTGAGACTCAGAGCCCCCTGCTGGGACACACTGAGACACAGAGCCCACGGCTGTGACAGACTGAGAATCAGAGCCTCCTGCTGTGACACACTGAGACTCAAAGCCCCCTGCTGGGACACTTTGAGACTCAGAGCCCCCTGCTGGGACACACTGAGTCTCAGAGATTCCTGCTGGGACACACTGAGACTCAGAGCCCCCTGCTGGGACACATTCAGACTCTGAGCCCCCTGCTGGGACACACTGAGACTCAGAGTCCCCTGCTGGGACACACTGAGACTTAAAGCCGCCTGCTGGGACACACTGATGCTCAGAGACTCCTGCTGGGACACATTGAGACTCAAAGCCCCCTGCTGGGACACACTGTGACTCAGAGACTCCTGCTGGGACAGACTGAGACTCAGAGACTCCTGCTGGGACACACTGAGACTCAGAGACTCCCGTTGGGACACACTGAGAGTCAGAGACTCCTGCAGGGACACTCTGAGACTCAGAGACTCCTGCTGGGACACACTGAGACTCAGAGCCTCCTGCTGGGACAGACTGAGACTCAGAGACCCCTGCTGGGATACATTGAGACTCAGAGACTCCTGCTGGGACACACTGAGACTCAGAGCCTCCTGCTGGGACACACTGAGACTCAGAGACTCCAGCTGGGACACACTGAGACTCAGAGAATCCTGATGGGACACACTGTGACTCAGAGACACCTGCTGGGACACATTCAGACTCCGAGCCCCCTGCTGGGACACACTGAGACTTAAAGCCGCCTGCTGGGACACACTGAGACTCAGAGCCCCCTGCTGGGACACACTGAGACTCAGAGTCCCCAGCTGGGACACACTGAAACTCAAAGCCCCCTGCTGGGACACACTAAATCTCAGAGACTCCTGCTGGGACACACTGAGACTCAGAGACACCTGCTGGGACACATTCAGACTCCGAACCCCTGCTGGGACATATTGAGACTTAAAGCCGCCTGCTGGGACACACTGAGATTCAGAGACTCCTGTTGGGACACACTGAGACTCAGAGACTCCTGCTGGGACAGACTGAGACTCAGAGACTCCTGCTGGGACACACTGAGACTCAGAGAATCCTGTTGGGGCATACTGAGACTCAGAGACTCCTGCTGGGACACACTGAGACTCAGAGACTCCTGCTGGGACACACTGAGACTCAGAGAATCCTGCTGGGACACACTGTGACTCAGAGACACCTGCTGGGACACATTCAGACTCCGAGCCCCCTGCTGGGACACACTGAGACTTAAAGCCGCCTGCTGGGACACACTGAGACTCAGAGCCCCCTGCTGGGACACACTGAGACTCAGAGTCCCCTGCTGGGACACACTGAAACTCAAAGCCCCCTGCTGGGACACACTAAATCTCAGAGACTCCTGCTGGGACACACTGAGACTCAGAGACACCTGCTGGGACACATTCAGACTCTGAACCCCTGCTGGGACATATTGAGACTTAAAGCCGCCTGCTGGGACACACTGAGATTCAGAGACTCCTGTTGGGACACACTGAGACTCAGAGACTCCTGCTGGGACAGACTGAGACTCAGAGACTCCTGCTGGGACACACTGAGACTCAGAGAATCCTGTTGGGGCATACTGAGACTCAGAGACTCCTGCTGGGACACACTGAGACTCAGAGACTCCTGCTGGGACACACTGAGTCTCAGAGCCACCTGCTGGGACAGACTGAGACTCAGAGTTCCCTGCTGGGACACACTGAGACTCAGAGCCCCCTGCTGGGACACACTGAGACTCAGAGCCCCCTGCTGGGACACACTGAGACTCAGAGACTCCTGATGGGACACACTGAGACTCAGAGACCCCTGCTGGGACACACTGAGACTCAGAGACTCCTGCTGGGACACACTGAGACTCAGAGACACCTGCTGGGAAACATTCTGACTCTGAACCCCTGCTGGGACACACTGAGACTCAGAGCCCCCTGCTGGGACACACTGAGACACAGAGCCCACGGCTGTGACAGACTGAGAATCAGAGCCTCCTGCTGTGACACACTGAGACTCAAAGCCCCCTGCTGGGACACTTTGAGACTCAGAGCCCCCTGCTGGGACACACTGAGTCTCAGAGATTCCTGCTGGGACACACTGAGACTCAGAGCCCCCTGCTGGGACACATTCAGACTCCGAGCCCCCTGCTGGGACACACTGAGACTCAGAGTCCCCTGCTGGGACACACTGAGACTTAAAGCCGCCTGCTGGGACACACTGATGCTCAGAGACTCCTGCTGGGACACATTGAGACTCAAAGCCCCCTGCTGGGACACACTGTGACTCAGAGACTCCTGCTGGGACAGACTGAGACTCAGAGACTCCTGCTGGGACACACTGAGACTCAGAGACTCCCGTTGGGACACACTGAGAGTCAGAGACTCCTGCAGGGACACTCTGAGACTCAGAGACTCCTGCTGGGACACACTGAGACTCAGAGCCTCCTGCTGGGACAGACTGAGACTCAGAGACCCCTGCTGGGACACATTGAGACTCAGAGACTCCTGCTGGGACACACTGAGACTCAGAGACTCCTGCTGGGACACACTGAGACTCAGAGCCCCCTGCTGGGACACACTGAGACTCAGAGACTCCTGCTGGGACACACTGAGACTCAGAGCCTCCTGCTGGGACACACTAAGACTCAGAGCCACCGGCTGTGACACACTGAGACTCAGAGACTCCAGCTGGGACACACTGAGACTCAGAGAATCCTGATGGGACACACTGTGACTCAGAGACACCTGCTGGGACACATTCAGACTCCGAGCCCCCTGCTGGGACACACTGAGACTCCTGCTGGGACACACTGAGACACAGCGCCTCCTGCTGGGACACACTGAGACTCAGAGACTCCTGTTGGGACACACTGAGATTCAGAGACTCCTGTTGGGACACACTGAGACTCAGAGACTCCTGCTGGGACAGACTGAGACTCAGAGACTCCTGCTGGGACACACTGAGACTCAAAGCCCCCTGCTGGGACACTTTGAGACTCAGAGCCCCCTGCTGGGACACACTGAGTCTCAGAGATTCCTACTGGGACACACTGAGACTCAGAGCCCCCTGCTGGGACACATTCAGACTCCGAGCCCCCTGCTGGGACACACTGAGACTCAGAGTCCCCTGCTGGGACACACTGAGACTTAAAGCCGCCTGCTGGGACACACTGATGCTCAGAGACTCCTGCTGGGACACATTGAGACTCAAAGCCCCCTGCTGGGACACACTGTGACTCAGAGACTCCTGCTGGGACAGACTGAGACTCAGAGACTCCTGCTGGGACACACTGAGACTCAGAGACTCCCGTTGGGACACACTGAGAGTCAGAGACTCCTGCAGGGACACTCTGAGACTCAGAGACTCCTGCTGGGACACACTGAGACTCAGAGCCTCCTGCTGGGACAGACTGAGACTCAGAGACCCCTGCTGGGACACATTGAGACTCAGAGACTTCTGCTGGGACACACTGAGACTCAGAGACTCCTGCTGGGACACACTGAGACTCAGAGCCCCCTGCTGGGACACACTGAGACTCAGAGACTCCTGCTGGGACACACTGAGACTCAGAGCCTCCTGCTGGGACACACTAAGACTCAGAGCCACCGGCTGTGACACACTGAGACTCAGAGACTCCAGCTGGGACACACTGAGACTCAGAGAATCCTGATGGGACACACTGTGACTCAGAGACACCTGCTGGGACACATTCAGACTCCGAGCACCCTGCTGGGACACACTGAGACTTAAAGCCGCCTGCTGGGACACACTGAGACTCAGAGCCCCCTGCTGGGACACACTGAGACTCAGAGTCCCCTGCTGGGACACACTGAAACTCAAAGCCCCCTGCTGGGACACACTAAATCTCAGAGACTCCTGCTGGGACACTCTGAGACTCAGAGACACCTGCTGGGACACATTCAGACTCCGAACCCCTGCTGGGACATATTGAGACTTAAAGCCGCCTGCTGGGACACACTGAGATTCAGAGACTCCTGTTGGGACACACTGAGACTCAGAGACTCCTGCTGGGACAGACTGAGACTCAGAGACTCCTGCTGGGACACACTGAGACTCAGAGACTCCTGTTGGGGCATACTGAGAGTCAGAGACTCCTGCTGGGACACACTGAGACTCAGAGACTCCTGCTGGGACACACTGAGTCTCAGAGCCACCTGCTGGGACAGACTGAGACTCAGAGTTCCCTGCTGGGACACACTGAGACTCAGAGCCCCCTGCTGGGACACACTGAGACTCAGAGCCCCCTGCTGGGACACACTGAGACTCAGAGACACCTGATGGGACACACTGAGACTCAGAGACCCCTGCTGGGACACACTGAGACTCAGAGACACCTGCTGGGAAACATTCTGACTCCGAACCCCTGCTGGGACACACTGAGACTCAGAGCCCCCTGCTGGGACACACTGAGACACAGAGCCCACGGCTGTGACAGACTGAGAATCAGAGCCTCCTGCTGTGACACACTGAGACTCAAAGCCCCCTGCTGGGACACTTTGAGACTCAGAGCCCCCTGCTGGGACACACTGAGTCTCAGAGATTCCTGCTGGGACACACTGAGACTCAGAGCCCCCTGCTGGGACACATTCAGACTCCGAGCCCCCTGCTGGGACACACTGAGACTCAGAGTCCCCTGCTGGGACACACTGAGACTTAAAGCCGCCTGCTGGGACACACTGATGCTCAGAGACTCCTGCTGGGACACATTGAGACTCAAAGCCCCCTGCTGGGACACACTGTGACTCAGAGACTCCTGCTGGGACAGACTGAGACTCAGAGACTCCTGCTGGGACACACTGAGACTCAGAGACTCCCGTTGGGACACACTGAGAGTCAGAGACTCCTGCAGGGACACTCTGAGACTCAGAGACTCCTGCTGGGACACACTGAGACTCAGAGCCTCCTGCTGGGACAGACTGAGACTCAGAGACCCCTGCTGGGACACATTGAGACTCAGAGACTCCTGCTGGGACACACTGAGACTCAGAGACTCCTGCTGGGACACACTGAGACTCAGAGCCCCCTGCTGGGACACACTGAGACTCAGAGACTCCTGCAGGGACACTCTGAGACTCAGAGACTCCTGCTGGGACACACTGAGACTCAGAGCCTCCTGCTGGGACAGACTGAGACTCAGAGACCCCTGCTGGGACACATTGAGACTCAGAGACTCCTGCTGGGACACACTGAGACTCAGAGACTCCTGCTGGGACACACTGAGACTCAGAGCCCCCTGCTGGGACACACTGAGACTCAGAGACTCCTGCTGGGACACACTGAGACTCAGAGCCTCCTGCTGGGACACACTAAGACTCAGAGCCACCGGCTGTGACACACTGAGACTCAGAGACTCCAGCTGGGACACACTGAGACTCAGAGAATCCTGATGGGACACACTGTGACTCAGAGACACCTGCTGGGACACATTCAGACTCCGAGCCCCCTGCTGGGACACACTGAGACTCAGAGTCCCCTGCTGGGACACACTGAAACTCAAAGCCCCCTGCTGGGACACACTAAATCTCAGAGACTCCTGCTGGGACACACTGAGACTCAGAGACACCTGCTGGGACACATTCAGACTCCGAACCCCTGCTGGGACATATTGAGACTTAAAGCCGCCTGCTGGGACACACTGAGACTCAGAGCCCCCTGCTGGGACACACTGAGACTCAAAGCCCCTGCTGGGACACACTGAATCTCAGAGATTCCTGCTGGGACACACTGAGACTCAGAGACTCCTGCTGGGACACATTCAGACTCCGAACCCCTGCTGGGACATATTGAGACTTAAAGCCGCCTGCTGGGACAAACTGAGACTCAGAGACTCCTGCTGGGACACACTGAGTCTCAGAGACTCCTGCGGGGACACACTGAGACTCAGAGACACCTGCTGGGACACAATCAGACTCCGAACCCCTGCTGGGACATATTGAGACTTAAAGCCGCCTGCTGGGACACACTGAGACTCAGAGCCCCCTGCTGCGACACACTGAGACTCAGAGTCCCCTGCTGGGACACACTGAGACTCAAAGCCCCTGCTGGGACACACTGAATCTCAGAGATTCCTGCTGGGACACACTGAGACTCAGAGACTCCTGCTGGGACACACTGAGACTCAGAGACTCCCGCTGGGACACATTGAGACACAAAGCCCCCTGCTGGGACACACTGTGACTCAGAGCCCCCGGCTGTGACAGACTGAGACTCAGAGACTCCTGCTGGAACACACTGAGACACAGAGCCCCCTGCTGGGACACACTGAGACACAGAGCCTCCTGCTGTGACACACTGAGACACAGAGCCCACGGCTGTGACAGACTGAGACACAGAGCCTCCTGCTGTGACACACTGAGACACAGAGCCCACGGCTGTGACAGACTGAGACACAGAGCCTCCTGCTGTGACACACTGAGACTCAGAGACTCCTGCTGGGACAGATTGAGACTCAAAGACCCCTGCTGGGACAAACTGAGACTCAGAGACTCCTGCTGGGACACACTGAGTCTCAGAGACTCCTGCGGGGACACACTGCGTCTCAGAGACTCCTGCTAGGACACACTGAGACTCAGAGACTCCTGCTGTGACACACTGAGATGCAAAGACTCCTGCTGGGACACACTGAGACTCAGAGCCCCCTGCTGGGACACACTGAGACACAGCGCCTCCTGCTGGGAAACACTGAGACTCAGATACTCCTTTTGGGACACACTGAGATTCAGAGACTCCTGTTGGGACACACTGAGACTCAGAGACTCCTGCTGGGACAGACTGAGACTCAGAGACTCCTGCTGGGACACACTGAGACTCAGAGACTCCTGTTGGGGCACACTGAGAGTCAGAGACTCCTGCTGGGACACACTGAGACTCAGAGACTCCTGCTGGGACACACTGAGTCTCAGAGCCACCTGCTGGGACAGACTGAGACTCAGAGTTCCCTGCTGGGACACACTGAGACTCAGAGCCCCCTGCTGGGACACACTGAGACTCAGGGACTCCTGCTGGGACACACTGAGACTCAGAGCCCCCTGCTGGGACACACTGAGACTCAGAGACTCCTGATGGGACACACTGAGACTCAGAGACCCCTGCTGGGACACACTGAGACTCAGAGACTCCTGCTGGGACACACTGAGACTCAGAGACACCTGCTGGGACACATTCAGACTCCGAACCCCTGCTGGGACACACTGAGACTTAAAGCCGCCTGCTGGGACACACTGAGACTCAGAGCCCCCTGCTGGGACACACTGAGACTAAGAGACTCCTGCTGGGACACATTGAGACACAAAGCCCCCTGCTGGGACACACTGTGACTCAGAGCCCACGGCTGTGACCGACTGAGACTCAGAGACCCCTGCTGGGACACATTGAGACTCAGAGCCCCCTGCTGGGACACACTGAGACTCAGGGACTCCTGCTGGGACACACTGAGACTCAGAGCCCCCTGCTGGGACACACTGAGACTCAGAGACTCCTGATGGGACACACTTAGACTCAGAGACCCCTGCTGGGACACACTGAGACTCAGAGACTCCTGCTGGGACACACTGAGACTCAGAGACACCTGCTGGGACACATTCAGACTCCGAACCCCTGCTGGGACACACTGAGACTTAAAGCCGCCTGCTGGGACACACTGAGACTCAGAGACTCCCGCTGGGACACATTGAGACACAAAGCCCCCTGCTGGGACACACTGTGACTCAGAGCCCCCGGCTGTGACCGACTGAGACTCAGAGACCCCTGCTGGGACACATTGAGACTCAAAGCCCCCTGCTGGGACACACTGAGTCTCAGAGATTCCTGCTGGGACACACTGAGACTCAGAGCCCCCTGCTGGGACATATTCAGACTCCGAGCCCCCTGCTGGGACACACTGAGACTCAGAGTCCCCTGCTGGGACACACTGAGAATTAAAGCCGCCTGCTGGGACACACTGATGCTCAGAGACTCCTGCTGGGACACATTGAGACTCAAAGCCCCCTGCTGGGACACACTGTGACTCAGAGACTCCTGCTGGGACACACTGAGACTCAGAGACTCCTGCTGGGACACACTGAGACTCAGAGACTCCTGTTGGGACACACTGAGAGTCAGAGGCTCCTGCAGGGACACACTGAGACTCAGAGACTCCTCCTGGGACACACTGAGACTCAGAGCCTCCTGCTGGGACAGACTGAGACTCAGAGACCCCTGCTGGGACACATTGAGACTCAGAGACTCCTGCTGGGACACACTGAGACTCAGAGCCCCCTGCTGGGACACACTGAGACTCAGAGACTCCTGCTGGGACACACTGAGACTCAGAGCCTCCTGCTGGGACACACTAAGACTCACAGCCACCGGCTGTGACACACTGAGACTCAGAGACTCCAGCTGGGACACACTGAGACTCAGAGATCCCTGCTGGGACACACTGTGACTCAGAGACACCTGCTGGGACACATTCAGACTCCGAGCCCCCTGCTGGGACACACTGAGACTTAAAGCCGCCTGCTGGGACACACTGAGACTCAGAGCCCCCTGCTGGGACACACTGAGACTCAGAGTCCCCTGCTGGGACACACAGAAACTCAAAGCCCCCTGCTGGGACACACTGAATCTCAGAGACTCCTGCTGGGACACACTGAGACTCAGAGACACCTGCTGGGACACATTCAGACTCCGAACCCCTGCTGGGACATATTGAGACTTAAAGCCGCCTGCTGGGACACACTGAGACTCAGAGCCCCCTGCTGGGACACACTGAGACTCAGAGTCCCCTGCTGGGACACACTGAGACTCAAAGCCCCTGCTGGGACACACTGAATCTCAGAGATTCCTGCTGGGACACACTGAGACTCAGAGACTCCTGCTGGGACACACTGAGACTCAGAGACTCCCGCTGGGACACATTGAGACACAAAGCCCCCTGCTGGGACACATTGAGACTCAAAGCCCCCTGCTGGGACACACTGTGACTCAGAGCCCCCGGCTGTGACAGACTGAGACTCAGAGACCCCTGCTGGGACACATTGAGACTCAAAGCCTCCTGCTGGGACACACTGAGACATAGAGCACCCGGCTGTGACAGACTGAGACTCAGAGACTCCTGCTGGGCCACACTGAGACACAGCGCCTCCTGCTGGGACACACTGAGACTCATAGACTCCTGTTGAGACACACTGAGATTCAGAGACTCCTGTTGGGACACACTGAGTCTTAGAGACTCCTGCTGGGACACATTGAGACTCAGAGACTCTTGCTGGGACACACTGAGACTCAGAGACTCCTGCTGGGACACACTGAGACTCAGAAACTCCTGCTGTGACACACTGAGACACAGAGCCCACGGCTGTGACAGACTGAGAATCAGAGCCTCCTGCTGTGACACACTGAGACTCAAAGCCCCCTGCTGGGACACATTGAGACTCAGAACCCCCTGCTGGGACACACTGAGTCTCAGAGATTCCTGCTGGGACACACTGAGACTCAGAGCCCCCTGCTGTGACAGACTGAGTCTCAGAGACTCCTGCTGGGACACATTGAGACTCAAAGCACCCTGCTGGGACACACTGTGACTCAGAGCCTCCGGCTGTGACAGACTGAGACTCAGAGACTCCTGCTGGAACACACTGAGACACAGAGCCCCCGGCTGTGACAGACTGAGACACAGAGCCTCCTGCTGTGACACACTGAGACACAGAGCCCACGGCTGTGACAGACTGAGACTCAGAGACTCCTGCTGGGACAGATTGAGACTCAGAGACTCCTGCGGGGACACACTGCGTCTCAGAGACTCCTGCTAGGACACACTGAGACTCAGAGACTCCTGCTGTGACACACTGAGATGCAAAGACTCCTGCTGGGACACACTGAGACTCAAAGCCCCCTGCTGGGACACATTGAGACTCAGAACCCCCTGCTGGGACACACTGAGTCTCAGAGATTCCTGCTGGGACACACTGAGACTCAGAGCCCCCTGCTGTGACAGACTGAGTCTCAGAGACTCCTGCTGGGACACATTGAGACTCAAAGCACCCTGCTGGGACACACTGTGACTCAGAGCCTCCGGCTGTGACAGACTGAGACTCAGAGACTCCTGCTGGAACACACTGAGACACAGAGCCCCCGGCTGTGACAGACTGAGACACAGAGCCTCCTGCTGTGACACACTGAGACACAGAGCCCACGGCTGTGACAGACTGAGACTCAGAGACTCCTGCTGGGACAGATTGAGACTCAAAGACCCCTGCTGGGACAAACTGAGACTCAGAGACTCCTGCTGGGACACACTGAGTCTCAGAGACTCCTGCGGGGACACACTGCGTCTCAGAGACTCCTGCTAGGACACACTGAGACTCAGAGACTCCTGCTGTGACACACTGAGATGCAAAGACTCCTGCTGGGACACACTGAGACTCAGAGCCCCCTGCTGGGACACACTGAGACTCAGAGACTCCTGCTGGGACACACTGAGACACAGCGCCTCCTGCTGGGACACACTGAGACTCAGAGACTCCTGTTGGGACACACTGAGATTCAGAGACTCCTGTTGGGACACACTGAGACTCAGAGACTCCGGCTGGGACAGACTGAGACTCAGAGACTCCTGCTGGGACACACTGAGACTCAGAAACTCCTGTTGGGGCACACTGAGAGTCAGAGACTCCTGCTGGGACACACTGAGACTCAGAGACTCCTGCTGGGACTCACTGAGTCTCAGAGCCACCTGCTGGGACAGACTGAGACTCAGAGTACCCTGCTGGGACACACTGAGACTCAGAGCCCCCTGCTGGGACACACTGAGACTCAGGGACTCCTGCTGGGACACACTGAGACTCAGAGCCCCCTGCTGGGACACACTGAGACTCAGAGACTCCTGATGGGACACACTGAGACTCAGAGACCCCTGCTGGGACACACTGAGACTCAGAGACTCCTGCTGGGACACACTGAGACTCAGAGACTCCCGCTGGGACACATTGAGACACAAAGCCCCCTGCTGGGACACACTGTGACTCAGAGACCCCAGCTGTGACAGACTGAGACTCAGAGACTCCTGCTGGGACACACTGAGACTCAGAGACTCCTGCTGGGACACATTGAGACTCAAAGCCCCCTGCTGGGACACACTGTGACTCAGAGCCCCCGGCTGTGACCGACTGAGACTCAGAGACCCCTGCTGGGACACATTGAGACTCAAAGCCCCCTGCTGGGACACACTGAGACACAGAGCACCCGGCTGTGACAGACTGAGACTCAGAGACTCCTGCTGGGACACACTGAGACTCAGAGACTCCTGCTGTGACACACTGAGACACAGAGCCCACGGCTGTGACAGACTGAGAATCAGAGCCTCCTGCTGTGACACATTGAGACTCAGAGCCCCCTGCTGGGACACACTGAGTCTCAGAGATTCCTGCTGGGACACACTGAGACTCAGAGCCCCCTGCTGGGACACATTCAGATTCCGAGCCCCCTGCTGGGACACACTGAGACTTAAAGCCGCCTGCTGGGACACACTGATGCTCAGAGACTCCTGCTGGGACACATTGAGACTCAAAGCCCCCTGCTGGGACACACTGTGACTCAGAGACTCCTGCTGGGACAGACTGAGACTCAGAGACTCCTGCTGGGACACACTGAGACTCAGAGACTCCTGTTGGGACACACTGAGAGTCAGAGACTCCTGCAGGGACACACTTAGACTCAGAGACTCCTGCTGGGACACACTGAGACTCAGAGCCCCCTGCTGGGACACATTCAGACTCCGAGCCCCCTGCTGGGACACACTGAGACTCAGAGTCCCCTGCTGGGACACATTCAGACTCCGAGCCCCCTGCTGGGACACACTGAGACTCAGAGTCCCCTGCTGGGACACACTGAGACTCAAAGCCGCCTGCTGGGACACACTGAGTCTCAGAGATTCCTGCTGGGACACACTGAGACTCAGAGTCCCCTGCTGGGACACATTGAGACTCAAAGCCCCCTGCTGGGACACACTGTGACTCAAAGCCCCCTGCTGGAACAAACTGAGACACAGAGCCCCCGGCTGTGACAGACTGAGACTCAGAGACTCCTGCTGTGACACACTGAGACACAGAGCCCACGGCTGTGACAGACTGAGACACAGAGCCTCCTGCTGTGACACACTGAGACTCAGAGACTCCTGCTGGGACACATTGAGACTCAAAGCCCCCTGCTGGGACACACTGAGACTCAGAGCCCCCTGCTGGGACACACTGAGACTCAAAGCCCCCTGCTGGGACGCACTGAGTCTCAGAGCCTCCTGCTGGGACACACTGAGTCTCAGAGACTCCTGCTGGGACACACTGCGTCTCAGAGCCTCCTGCTTGGACACACTGAGACTCAGAGCCTCCTGCTGGGACACACTAAGACTCAGAGCCACCGGCTGTGACACACTGAGACTCAGAGACTCCAGCTGGGACACACTGAGACTCAGAGATCCCTGCTGGGACACACTGTGACTCAGAGACACCTGCTGGGACACATTCAGACTCCGAGCCCCCTGCTGGGACACACTGAGACTTAAAGCCGCCTGCTGGGACTCACTGAGACTCAGAGCCCCCTGCTGGGACACACTGAGACTCAGAGTCCCCTGCTGGGACACACAGAAACTCAAAGCCCCCTGCTGGGACACACTGAATCTCAGAGACTCCTGCTGGGACACACTGAGACTCAGAGACACCTGCTGGGACACATTCAGACTCCGAACCCCTGCTGGGACATATTGAGACTTAAAGCCGCCTGCTGGGACACACTGAGACTCAGAGCCCCCTGCTGGGACACACTGAGACTCAGAGTCCCCTGCTGGGACACACTGAGACTCAAAGCCCCTGCTGGGACACACTGAATCTCAGAGATTCCTGCTGGGACACACTGAGACTCAGAGACTCCTGCTGGGACAGACTGAGACTCAGAGACCCCTGCTGGGACACATTGAGACTCAAAGCCTCCTGCTGGGACACACTGAGACTCAGAGACTCCTGCTGGGCCACACTGAGACACAGCGCCTCCTGCTGGGACACACTGAGACTCATAGACTCCTGTTGAGACACACTGAGATTCAGAGACTCCTGTTGGGACACACTGAGTCTTAGAGACTCCTGCTGGGACACATTGAGACTCAGAGACTCTTGCTGGGACACACTGAGACTCAGAGACTCCTGCTGGGACACACTGAGACTCAGAAACTCCTGCTGTGACACACTGAGACACAGAGCCCACGGCTTTGACAGACTGAGAATCAGAGCCTCCTGCTGTGACACACTGAGACTCAGAGTCCCCTGCTGGGACACACAGAAACTCAAAGCCCCCTGCTGGGACACACTGAATCTCAGAGACTCCTGCTGGGACACACTGAGACTCAGAGACACCTGCTGGGACACATTCAGACTCCGAACCCCTGCTGGGACATATTGAGACTTAAAGCCGCCTGCTGGGACACACTGAGACTCAGAGCCCCCTGCTGGGACACACTGAGACTCAGAGTCCCCTGCTGGGACACACTGAGACTCAAAGCCCCTGCTGGGACACACTGAATCTCAGAGATTCCTGCTGGGACACACTGAGACTCAGAGACTCCTGCTGGGACACACTGAGACTCAGAGACTCCCGCTGGGACACATTGAGACACAAAGCCCCCTGCTGGGACACATTGAGACTCAAAGCCCCCTGCTGGGACACACTGTGACTCAGAGCCCCCGGCTGTGACAGACTGAGACTCAGAGACCCCTGCTGGGACACATTGAGACTCAAAGCCTCCTGCTGGGACACACTGAGACATAGAGCACCCGGCTGTGACAGACTGAGACTCAGAGACTCCTGCTGGGCCACACTGAGACACAGCGCCTCCTGCTGGGACACACTGAGACTCATAGACTCCTGTTGAGACACACTGAGATTCAGAGACTCCTGTTGGGACACACTGAGTCTTAGAGACTCCTGCTGGGACACATTGAGACTCAGAGACTCTTGCTGGGACACACTGAGACTCAGAGACTCCTGCTGGGACACACTGAGACTCAGAAACTCCTGCTGTGACACACTGAGACACAGAGCCCACGGCTGTGACAGACTGAGAATCAGAGCCTCCTGCTGTGACACACTGAGACTCAAAGCCCCCTGCTGGGACACATTGAGACTCAGAACCCCCTGCTGGGACACACTGAGTCTCAGAGATTCCTGCTGGGACACACTGAGACTCAGAGCCCCCTGCTGTGACAGACTGAGTCTCAGAGACTCCTGCTGGGACACATTGAGACTCAAAGCACCCTGCTGGGACACACTGTGACTCAGAGCCTCCGGCTGTGACAGACTGAGACTCAGAGACTCCTGCTGGAACACACTGAGACACAGAGCCCCCGGCTGTGACAGACTGAGACACAGAGCCTCCTGCTGTGACACACTGAGACACAGAGCCCACGGCTGTGACAGACTGAGACTCAGAGACTCCTGCTGGGACAGATTGAGACTCAGAGACTCCTGCGGGGACACACTGCGTCTCAGAGACTCCTGCTAGGACACACTGAGACTCAGAGACTCCTGCTGTGACACACTGAGATGCAAAGACTCCTGCTGGGACACACTGAGACTCAAAGCCCCCTGCTGGGACACATTGAGACTCAGAACCCCCTGCTGGGACACACTGAGTCTCAGAGATTCCTGCTGGGACACACTGAGACTCAGAGCCCCCTGCTGTGACAGACTGAGTCTCAGAGACTCCTGCTGGGACACATTGAGACTCAAAGCACCCTGCTGGGACACACTGTGACTCAGAGCCTCCGGCTGTGACAGACTGAGACTCAGAGACTCCTGCTGGAACACACTGAGACACAGAGCCCCCGGCTGTGACAGACTGAGACACAGAGCCTCCTGCTGTGACACACTGAGACACAGAGCCCACGGCTGTGACAGACTGAGACTCAGAGACTCCTGCTGGGACAGATTGAGACTCAAAGACCCCTGCTGGGACAAACTGAGACTCAGAGACTCCTGCTGGGACACACTGAGTCTCAGAGACTCCTGCGGGGACACACTGCGTCTCAGAGACTCCTGCTAGGACACACTGAGACTCAGAGACTCCTGCTGTGACACACTGAGATGCAAAGACTCCTGCTGGGACACACTGAGACTCAGAGCCCCCTGCTGGGACACACTGAGACTCAGAGACTCCTGCTGGGACACACTGAGACACAGCGCCTCCTGCTGGGACACACTGAGACTCAGAGACTCCTGTTGGGACACACTGAGATTCAGAGACTCCTGTTGGGACACACTGAGACTCAGAGACTCCGGCTGGGACAGACTGAGACTCAGAGACTCCTGCTGGGACACACTGAGACTCAGAAACTCCTGTTGGGGCACACTGAGAGTCAGAGACTCCTGCTGGGACACACTGAGACTCAGAGACTCCTGCTGGGACTCACTGAGTCTCAGAGCCACCTGCTGGGACAGACTGAGACTCAGAGTACCCTGCTGGGACACACTGAGACTCAGAGCCCCCTGCTGGGACACACTGAGACTCAGGGACTCCTGCTGGGACACACTGAGACTCAGAGCCCCCTGCTGGGACACACTGAGACTCAGAGACTCCTGATGGGACACACTGAGACTCAGAGACCCCTGCTGGGACACACTGAGACTCAGAGACTCCTGCTGGGACACACTGAGACTCAGAGACTCCCGCTGGGACACATTGAGACACAAAGCCCCCTGCTGGGACACACTGTGACTCAGAGACCCCAGCTGTGACAGACTGAGACTCAGAGACTCCTGCTGGGACACACTGAGACTCAGAGACTCCTGCTGGGACACATTGAGACTCAAAGCCCCCTGCTGGGACACACTGTGACTCAGAGCCCCCGGCTGTGACCGACTGAGACTCAGAGACCCCTGCTGGGACACATTGAGACTCAAAGCCCCCTGCTGGGACACACTGAGACACAGAGCACCCGGCTGTGACAGACTGAGACTCAGAGACTCCTGCTGGGACACACTGAGACTCAGAGACTCCTGCTGTGACACACTGAGACACAGAGCCCACGGCTGTGACAGACTGAGAATCAGAGCCTCCTGCTGTGACACATTGAGACTCAGAGCCCCCTGCTGGGACACACTGAGTCTCAGAGATTCCTGCTGGGACACACTGAGACTCAGAGCCCCCTGCTGGGACACATTCAGATTCCGAGCCCCCTGCTGGGACACACTGAGACTTAAAGCCGCCTGCTGGGACACACTGATGCTCAGAGACTCCTGCTGGGACACATTGAGACTCAAAGCCCCCTGCTGGGACACACTGTGACTCAGAGACTCCTGCTGGGACAGACTGAGACTCAGAGACTCCTGCTGGGACACACTGAGACTCAGAGACTCCTGTTGGGACACACTGAGAGTCAGAGACTCCTGCAGGGACACACTTAGACTCAGAGACTCCTGCTGGGACACACTGAGACTCAGAGCCCCCTGCTGGGACACATTCAGACTCCGAGCCCCCTGCTGGGACACACTGAGACTCAGAGTCCCCTGCTGGGACACATTCAGACTCCGAGCCCCCTGCTGGGACACACTGAGACTCAGAGTCCCCTGCTGGGACACACTGAGACTCAAAGCCGCCTGCTGGGACACACTGAGTCTCAGAGATTCCTGCTGGGACACACTGAGACTCAGAGTCCCCTGCTGGGACACATTGAGACTCAAAGCCCCCTGCTGGGACACACTGTGACTCAAAGCCCCCTGCTGGAACAAACTGAGACACAGAGCCCCCGGCTGTGACAGACTGAGACTCAGAGACTCCTGCTGTGACACACTGAGACACAGAGCCCACGGCTGTGACAGACTGAGACACAGAGCCTCCTGCTGTGACACACTGAGACTCAGAGACTCCTGCTGGGACACATTGAGACTCAAAGCCCCCTGCTGGGACACACTGAGACTCAGAGCCCCCTGCTGGGACACACTGAGACTCAAAGCCCCCTGCTGGGACGCACTGAGTCTCAGAGCCTCCTGCTGGGACACACTGAGTCTCAGAGACTCCTGCTGGGACACACTGCGTCTCAGAGACTCCTGCTTGGACACACTGAGACTCAGAGCCTCCTGCTGGGACACACTAAGACTCAGAGCCACCGGCTGTGACACACTGAGACTCAGAGACTCCAGCTGGGACACACTGAGACTCAGAGATCCCTGCTGGGACACACTGTGACTCAGAGACACCTGCTGGGACACATTCAGACTCCGAGCCCCCTGCTGGGACACACTGAGACTTAAAGCCGCCTGCTGGGACTCACTGAGACTCAGAGCCCCCTGCTGGGACACACTGAGACTCAGAGTCCCCTGCTGGGACACACAGAAACTCAAAGCCCCCTGCTGGGACACACTGAATCTCAGAGACTCCTGCTGGGACACACTGAGACTCAGAGACACCTGCTGGGACACATTCAGACTCCGAACCCCTGCTGGGACATATTGAGACTTAAAGCCGCCTGCTGGGACACACTGAGACTCAGAGCCCCCTGCTGGGACACACTGAGACTCAGAGTCCCCTGCTGGGACACACTGAGACTCAAAGCCCCTGCTGGGACACACTGAATCTCAGAGATTCCTGCTGGGACACACTGAGACTCAGAGACTCCTGCTGGGACAGACTGAGACTCAGAGACCCCTGCTGGGACACATTGAGACTCAAAGCCTCCTGCTGGGACACACTGAGACTCAGAGACTCCTGCTGGGCCACACTGAGACACAGCGCCTCCTGCTGGGACACACTGAGACTCATAGACTCCTGTTGAGACACACTGAGATTCAGAGACTCCTGTTGGGACACACTGAGTCTTAGAGACTCCTGCTGGGACACATTGAGACTCAGAGACTCTTGCTGGGACACACTGAGACTCAGAGACTCCTGCTGGGACACACTGAGACTCAGAAACTCCTGCTGTGACACACTGAGACACAGAGCCCACGGCTTTGACAGACTGAGAATCAGAGCCTCCTGCTGTGACACACTGAGACTCAAAGCCCCCTGCTGGG
The DNA here is from genome assembly GCF_036365525.1 of Heterodontus francisci. Taxonomy (NCBI): domain Eukaryota; kingdom Metazoa; phylum Chordata; class Chondrichthyes; order Heterodontiformes; family Heterodontidae; genus Heterodontus; species Heterodontus francisci. Next base: position 20,655,745 of record NC_090414.1, on the reverse strand, counting down.
ACACATTGAGACTCAGAACCCCCTGCTGGGACACACTGAGTCTCAGAGATTCCTGCTGGGACACACTGAGACTCAGAGCCCCCTGCTGTGACAGACTGAGTCTCAGAGACTCCTGCTGGGACACATTGAGACTCAAAGCACCCTGCTGGGACACACTGTGACTCAGAGCCCCCGGCTGTGACAGACTGAGACTCAGAGACTCCTGCTGGAACACACTGAGACACAGAGCCCCCGGCTGTGACAGACTGAGACACAGAGCCTCCTGCTGTGACACACTGAGACTCAAAGCACCCTGCTGGGACACACTGTGACTCAGAGCCCCCGGCTGTGACAGACTGAGACACAGAGCCTCCTGCTGTGACACACTGAGACTCAAAGCCCCCTGCTGGGACACACTGTGACTCAAAGCCCCCTGCTGGAACAAACTGAGACACAGAGCCCCCGGCTGTGACAGACTGAGACACAGAGCCTCCTGCTGTGACACACTGAGACACAGAGCCCACGGCTGTGACAGACTGAGACTCAGAGACTCCTGCTGGGACAGATTGAGACTCAAAGACCCCTGCTGGGACAAACTGAGACTCAGAGACCCCTGCTGGGACACACTGAGTCTCAGAGACTCCTGCGGGGACACACTGCGTCTCAGAGACTCCTGCTAGGACACACTGAGACTCAGAGACTCCTGCCGTGACACACTGAGATGCAAAGACTCCTGCTGGGACACACTGAGACTCAGAGCCCCCTGCTGGGACACACTGAGACTCAGAGACTCCTGCTGGGACACACTGAGACACAGCGCCTCCTGCTGGGACACACTGAGACTCAGAGACTCCTGTTGGGACACACTGAGATTCAGAGACTCCTGTTGGGACACACTGAGACTCAGAGACTCCGGCTGGGACAGACTGAGACTCAGAGACTCCTGCTGGGACACACTGAGACTCAGAAACTCCTGTTGGGGCACACTGAGAGTCAGAGACTCCTGCTGGGACACACTGAGACTCAGAGACTCCTGCTGGGACTCACTGAGTCTCAGAGCCACCTGCTGGGACAGACTGAGACTCAGAGTTCCCTGCTGGGACACACTGAGACTCAGAGCCCCCTGCTGGGACACACTGAGACTCAGGGACTCCTGCTGGGACACACTGAGACTCAGAGCCCCCTGCTGGGACACACTGAGACTCAGAGACTCCTGATGGGACACACTGAGACTCAGAGACCCCTGCTGGGACACACTGAGACTCAGAGACTCCTGCTGGGACACACTGAGACTCAGAGACTCCTGCTGGGACACACTGAGACTCAGAGACCCCTGCTGGGACACACTGAGACTCAGAGACTCCTGCTGGGACACACTGAGACTCAGAGCCCCCTGCTGGGACACACTGAGACTCAGAGACTCCTGATGGGACACACTGAGACTCAGAGACCCCTGCTGGGACACACTGAGACTCAGAGACTCCTGCTGGGACACACTGAGACTCAGAGACTCCCGCTGGGACACATTGAGACACAAAGCCCCCTGCTGGGACACACTGTGACTCAGAGCCCCCGGCTGTGACCGACTGAGACTCAGAGACCCCTGCTGGGACACATTGAGACTCAAAGCCCCCTGCTGGGACACACTGAGACACAGAGACTCCTGCTGTGACACACTGAGACACAGAGCCCACGGCTGTGACACACTGAGACTCAGAGACTCCTGCTGTGACACACTGAGACTCAAAGCCCCCTGCTGGGACACACTGAGACACAGAGCACCCGGCTGTGACAGACTGAGACTCAGAGACTCCTGCTGGGACACACTGAGACTCAGAGACCCCTGCTGGGACACATTGAGACTCAAAGCCCCCTGCTGGGACACACTGAGACACAGAGCACCCGGCTGTGACAGACTGAGACTCAGAGACTCCTGCTGGGACACACTGAGACTCAGAGACTCCTGCTGTGACACATTGAGACTCAGAGCCCCCTGCTGGGACACACTGAGTCTCAGAGATTCCTGCTGGGACACACTGAGACTCAGAGCCCCCTGCTGGGACACATTCAGATTCCGAGCCCCCTGCTGGGATACACTGAGACTTAAAGCCGCCTGCTGGGACAGACTGATGCTCAGAGATTCCTGCTGGGACACATTGAGACTCAAAGCCCCCTGCTGGGACACACTGTGACTCAGAGACTCCTGCTGGGACAGACTGAGACTCAGAGACTCCTGCTGGGACACACTGAGACTCAGAGACTCCTGTTGGGACACACTGAGAGTCAGAGACTCCTGCAGGGACACACTTAGACTCAGAGACTCCTGCTGGGACACACTGAGACTCAGAGCCCCCTGCTGGGACACATTCAGACTCCGAGCCCCCTGCTGGGACACACTGAGACTCAGAGTCCCCTGCTGGGACACATTCAGACTCCGAGCCCCCTGCTGGGACACACTGAGACTCAGAGTCCCCTGCTGGGACACACTGAGACTCAAAGCCGCCTGCTGGGACACACTGAGTCTCAGAGACTCCTGCTGGGACAGACTGAGACTCAGAGTCCCCTGCTGGGACACATTGAGACTCAAAGCCCCCTGCTGGGACACACTGTGACTCAAAGCCCCCTGCTGGAACAAACTGAGACACAGAGCCCCCGGCTGTGACAGACTGAGACTCAGAGCCTCCTGCTGTGACACACTGAGACACAGAGCCCACGGCTGTGACAGACTGAGACTCAGAGACTCCTGCTGGGACACATTGAGACTCAAAGCCCCCTGCTGGGACACACTGAGACTCAGAGCCCCCTGCTGGGACACACTGAGACTCAAAGCCCCCTGCTGGGACACACTGAGTCTCAGAGCCTCCTGCTGGGACACACTGAGTCTCAGAGACTCCTGCTGGGACACACTGCGTCTCAGAGACTCCTGCTAGGACACACTGAGACTCAGAGACTCCTGCTGGGACACACTGAGATGCAAAGACTCCTGCTGGGACACACTGAGACTCAGAGCTCCCTGCTGGGACACACTGAGACTCAGAGACTCCTGCTGGGACACACTGAGATTCAGAGACTCCTGCTGGGACACACTGAGACACAGCGCCTCGTGCAGGGACACACTGAGACTCAGAGACTCCTGCCGGGACAGACTGAGACTCAGAGACTCCTGCTGGGACACACTGAGACTCAGAGACCCCTGTTGGGACACACGGAGAGTCAGAGACTCCTGCTGGGACACACTGAGACTCAGAGACTCCTGCTGGGACACACTGAGACTCAGAGCCTCCTGCTGGGATAGACTGTGACTCAGTGACCCCTGCTGGGATACACTGAGACTCAGAGCCCCCTGCTGGGACACACTGAGACTCAGAGACTCCTGCTGGGACACACTGAGACTCAGAGACTCCTGCTGGGACACACTGAGACTCAGAGACCCCTGCTGGGACACACTGAGACTCAGAGACTCCTGCTGGGACACACTGAGACTCAGAGACACCTGCTGGGACACATTCAGACTCCGAACCCCTGCTGGGACATACTGAGACTTAAAGCCTCCTGCTGGGACACACTGAGACTCAGAGCCCCCTGCTGGGACACACTGAGACTCAGAGTCCCCTGCTGGGACACACTGAGACTCAAAGCCCCCTGCTGGGACACACTGAATCTCAGAGATTCCTGCTGGGACACACTGAGACTCAGAGACTCCTGCTGGGACACACTGAGACTCAGAGACTCCTGCTGGGACACATTGAGACACAAAGCCCCCTGCTGGGACACACTGTGACTCAGAGCCCCCGGCTGTGACAGACTGAGATTCAGAGCCCCCTGCTGGGACACATTGAGACTCAAAGCCCCCTGCTGGGACACACTGAGACACAGAGACTCCTGCTGTGACACACTGAGACACAGAGCCCACGGCTGTGACAGACTGAGACTCAAAGCCCCCTGCTGGGACATACTGAGACTTAAAGCCTCCTGCTGGGACACACTGAGACTCAGAGCCCCCTGCTGGGACACACTGAGACTCAGAGTCCCCTGCTGGGACACACTGAGACTCAAAGCCCCCTGCTGGGACACACTGAATCTCAGAGATTCCTGCTGGGACACACTGAGACTCAGAGACTCCTGCTGGGACACACTGAGACTCAGAGACTCCTGCTGGGACACATTGAGACACAAAGCCCCCTGCTGGGACACACTGTGACTCAGAGCCCCCGGCTGTGACAGACTGAGATTCAGAGCCCCCTGCTGGGACACATTGAGACTCAAAGCCCCCTGCTGGGACACACTGAGACACAGAGCACCCGGCTGTGACAGACTGAGACTCAGAGACTCCTGCTGGGACACACTGAGACTCAGAGACTCCTGCTGTGACACACTGAGACACAGAGCCCACGGCTGTGACAGACTGAGACTCAAAGCCCCCTGCTGGGACACATTGAGACTCAGAGCCCCCTGCTGGGACACACTGAGTCTCAGAGATTCCTGCTGGGACACACTGAGACTCAGAGCCCCCTGCTGGGACACATTCAGACTCCGAGCCTCTTGCTGGGACACACTGAGACTCAGAGTCCCCTGCTGGGACACACTGAGACTTAAAGCCGCCTGCTGGGACACACTGAGGCTCAGAGACTCCTGCTGGGACACATTGAGACTCAAAGCCCCCTGCTGGGACACACTGTGACTCAGAGACTCCTGCTGGGACAGACTGAGACTCAGAGACTCCTGCTGGGACACACTGAGACTCAGAGACTCCTGTTGGGACACACTGAGAGTCAGAGACTCCTGCAGGGACACACTGAGACTCAGAGACTCTTGCTGGGACACACTGAGACTCAGAGCCTCCTGCTGGGACACACTGAGACTCAGAGACACCTGCTGGGACACATTCAGACTCCGTGCCCCCTGCTGGGACACACTGAGACTCAGAGACTCCTGCTGGGACACATTCAGACTCGGAGCCCCCGCTGGGACACACTGAGACTTAAAGCCCCCTGCTGGGACACACTGAGACTCAGAGACTCCTGCTGGGACACACTGAGACTCAGAGACTCCTGCTGGGACAGACTGAGACTCAGAGACTCCTGCTGGGACACACTGAGACTCAGAGACTCCTGCTGGGACACATTCAGACTCGGAGCCCCCTGCTGGAACACACTGAGACTCAGAGACTCCTGCTGGGACACATTGAGACTCAAAGACCCCTGCTGGGACACACTGTGACTCAGAGCCCCCGGCTGTGACAGACTGAGACTCAGAGACTCCTGCTGGGACACATTGAGACTCAAAGCCCCCTGCTGGGACACACTGTGACTCAGAGCCCCCGGCTGTGACAGACTGAGACGCAGAGACTCCTGCTGGGACACATTGAGACTAAAAGCCCCATGCTGGAACACACTGAGACACAGAGCCCCCGGCTGTGACAGACTGAGTCTCAGAGCCTCCTGCTGTGACACACTGAGACTCAGAGACTCCTGCTGGGACACATTGTGACTCAAAGCCCCCTGCTGGGACACACTGAGACTCAGAGCCTCCTGTTGGGACACACTGAGACTCAGAGACTCCTGCTGGGACACATTGTGACTCAAAGCCCCCTGCTGGGACACACTGAGACTCAGAGCCTCCTGCTGGGACACACTGAGTCTCAGAGACTCCTGCTGGGACACACTGCGTCTCAGAGACTCCTGCTAGGACACACTGAGACTCAGAGACTCCTGCTGGGACACACTGAGATGCAAAGACTCCTGCTGGGACACACTGAGACTCAGATACTCCTGCTGGGACATACTGAGACTCAGAGACTCCTGCTGGGACATACTGAGACTCAGAGACTCCCGCTGGGACACATTGAGACACAAAGCCCCCTGCTGGGACACACTGTGACTCAGAGCCCCCGGCTGTGACAGACTGAGACTCAGAGACCCCTGCTGGGACACATTGAGACTCAGAGGCACCTGCTGGGACACACTGAGACTCAGAGCCCCCGGCTGTGACAGACTGTGACTCAGAGACTCCTGCTGTGACACACTGAGACACAGAGCCCACGGCTGTGACAGACTGAGAATCAACGCCCCCTGCTGGGACACATTGAGACTCAAAGCCCCCTGCTGGGACACACTGAGACTCAGAGCCCCCTGCTGGGACACACTGAGACTCAAAGCCCCCGGCTGGGACATAATGAGACTCAGAGACTCCTGCTGGGACACATTGAGACTCAAAGCCCCCTGCTGGAACACACTGAGACACAAAGCCCCCGGCTGTGACAGACTGAGACTCAGAGCCTCCTGCTGGGACACACTGAGACTCAGAGACTCCTGCTGTGACACACTGAGACACAGAGCCCACGGCTGTGACAGACTGAGACTCAGAGCCTCCTGCTGTGACACACTGAGACTCAGAGACTCCTGCTGGGACACATTGAGACTCAAAGCCCCCTGCTGGGACACACTGAGACTCAGAGCCCCCTGCTGGGACACACTGAGACTCAAAGCCCCCTGCTGGGACACACTGAGTCTCAGAGCCTCCTGCTGGGACACACTGAGTCTCAGAGACTCCTGCTGGGACACACTGCGTCTCAGAGACTCCTGCTTGGACACACTGAGACTCAGAGCCTCCTGCTGGGACACACTAAGACTCAGAGCCACCGGCTGTGACACACTGAGACTCAGAGACTCCAGCTGGGACACACTGAGACTCAGAGATCCCTGCTGGGACACACTGTGACTCAGAGACACCTGCTGGGACACATTCAGACTCCGAGCCCCCTGCTGGGACACACTGAGACTTAAAGCCGCCTGCTGGGACTCACTGAGACTCAGAGCCCCCTGCTGGGACACACTGAGACTCAGAGTCCCCTGCTGGGACACACAGAAACTCAAAGCCCCCTGCTGGGACACACTGAATCTCAGAGACTCCTGCTGGGACACACTGAGACTCAGAGACACCTGCTGGGACACATTCAGACTCCGAACCCCTGCTGGGACATATTGAGACTTAAAGCCGCCTGCTGGGACACACTGAGACTCAGAGCCCCCTGCTGGGACACACTGAGACTCAGAGTCCCCTGCTGGGACACACTGAGACTCAAAGCCCCTGCTGGGACACACTGAATCTCAGAGATTCCTGCTGGGACACACTGAGACTCAGAGACTCCTGCTGGGACACACTGAGACTCAGAGACTCCCGCTGGGACACATTGAGACACAAAGCCCCCTGCTGGGACACACTGTGACTCAGAGCCCCCGGCTGTGACCGACTGAGACTCAGAGACTCCTGCTGGGACACATTGAGACTCAAAGCCCCCTGCTGGGACACACTGTGACTCAGAGACTCCTGCTGGGACACATTGAGACTCAAAGACCCCTGCTGGGACACACTGTGACTCAGAGCCCCCGGCTGTGACAGACTGAGACTCAGAGACTCCTGCTGGGACACATTGAGACTCAAAGCCCCCTGCTGGGACACACTGTGACTCAGAGCCCCCGGCTGTGACAGACTGAGACTCAGAGACCCCTGCTGGGACACATTGAGACTCAAAGCCTCCTGCTGGGACACACTGAGACATAGAGCACCCGGCTGTGACACACAGAGACTCAGAGACTCCTGCTGGGCCACACTGAGACACAGCGCCTCCTGCTGGGACACACTGAGACTCATAGACTCCTGTTGAGACACACTGAGATTCAGAGACTCCTGTTGGGACACACTGAGTCTTAGAGACTCCTGCTGGGACACTTTGAGACGCAGAGACTCCTGCTGGGACACACTGAGACTCAGAGACTCCTGCTGGGACACACTGAGACTCAGAGACTCCTGTTGGGACACACTGAGAGTCAGAGACTCCTGCTGGGACACACTGAGACTCAGATACTCCTGCTGGGACACACAGAGACTCAGAGACTCCTGCTGGGACACACTGAGTCTTAGAGACTCCTGAAGGGACACATTGAGACTCAGAGACTCTTGCTGGGACACACTGAGACTCAGAGACTCCTGCTGGGACACACTGAGACTCAGAAACTCCTGCTGTGACACACTGAGACACAGAGACTCCTGCTGGGACACACTGAGACACAGAGCCCACGGCTGTGACAGACTGAGAATCAGAGCCTCCTGCTGTGACACACTGAGACTCAAAGCCCCCTGCTGGGACACATTGAGACTCAGAACCCCCTGCTGGGACACACTGAGTCTCAGAGATTCCTGCTGGGACACACTGAGACTCAGAGCCCCCTGCTGTGACAGACTGAGTCTCAGAGACTCCTGCTGGGACACATTGAGACTCAAAGCACCCTGCTGGGACACACTGTGACTCAGAGACTCCTGTTGGGACACACTGAGATTCAGAGACTCCTGTTGGGACACACTGAGTCTTAGAGACTCCTGCTGGGACACATTGAGACTCAGAGACTCTTGCTGGGACACACTGAGACTCAGAGACTCCTGCTGGGACACACTGAGACTCAGAAACTCCTGCTGTGACACACTGAGACACAGAGCCCACGGCTTTGACAGACTGAGAATCAGAGCCTCCTGCTGTGACACACTGAGACTCAAAGCCCCCTGCTGGGACACATTGAGACTCAGAACCCCCTGCTGGGACACACTGAGTCTCAGAGATTCCTGCTGGGACACACTGAGACTCAGAGCCCCCTGCTGTGACAGACTGAGTCTCAGAGACTCCTGCTGGGACACATTGAGACTCAAAGCACCCTGCTGGGACACACTGTGACTCAGAGCCCCCGGCTGTGACAGACTGAGACTCAGAGACTCCTGCTGGAACACACTGAGACACAGAGCCCCCAGCTGTGACAGACTGAGACACAGAGCCTCCTGCTGTGACACACTGAGACACAGAGCCCACGGCTGTGACAGACTGAGACTCAGAGACTCCTGCTGGGACAGATTGAGACTCAAAGACCCCTGCTGGGACAAACTGAGACTCAGAGACTCCTGCTGGGACACACTGAGTCTCAGAGACTCCTGCGGGGACACACTGCGTCTCAGAGACTCCTGCTAGGACACACTGAGACTCAGAGACTCCTGCCGTGACACACTGAGATGCAAAGACTCCTGCTGGGACACACTGAGACTCAGAGCCCCCTGCTGGGACACACTGAGACTCAGAGACTCCTGCTGGGACACACTGAGACACAGCGCCTCCTGCTGGGACACACTGAGACTCAGAGACTCCTGTTGGGACACACTGAGATTCAGAGACTCCTGTTGGGACACACTGAGACTCAGAGACTCCGGCTGGGACAGACTGAGACTCAGAGACTCCTGCTGGGACACACTGAGACTCAGAAACTCCTGTTGGGGCACACTGAGAGTCAGAGACTCCTGCTGGGACACACTGAGACTCAGAGACTCCTGCTGGGACTCACTGAGTCTCAGAGCCACCTGCTGGGACAGACTGAGATTCAGAGTTCCCTGCTGGGACACACTGAGACTCAGAGCCCCCTGCTGGGACACACTGAGACTCAGGGACTCCTGCTGGGACACACTGAGACTCAGAGCCCCCTGCTGGGACACACTGAGACTCAGAGACTCCTGATGGGACACACTGAGACTCAGAGACCCCTGCTGGGACACACTGAGACTCAGAGACTCCTGCTGGGACACACTGAGACTCAGAGACTCCCGCTGGGACACATTGAGACACAAAGCCCCCTGCTGGGACACACTGTGACTCAGAGCCCCCGGCTGTGACCGACTGAGACTCAGAGACCCCTGCTGGGACACATTGAGACTCAAAGCCCCCTGCTGGGACACACTGAGACACAGAGCACCCGGCTGTGACAGACTGAGACTCAGAGACTCCTGCTGGGACACACTGAGACTCAGAGACTCCTGCTGTGACACATTGAGACTCAGAGCCCCCTGCTGGGACACACTGAATCTCAGAGATTCCTGCTGGGACACACTGAGACTCAGAGCCCCCTGCTGGGACACATTCAGATTCCGAGCCCCCTGCTGGGACACACTGAGACTTAAAGCCGCCTGCTGGGACAGACTGATGCTCAGAGACTCCTGCTGGGACACATTGAGACTCAAAGCCCCCTGCTGGGACACACTGTGACTCAGAGACTCCTGCTGGGACAGACTGAGACTCAGAGACTCCTGCTGGGACACACTGAGACTCAGAGACTCCTGTTGGGACACACTGAGAGTCAGAGACTCCTGCAGGGACACACTTAGACTCAGAGACTCCTGCTGGGACACACTGAGACTCAGAGCCCCCTGCTGGGACACATTCAGACTCCGAGCCCCCTGCTGGGACACACTGAGACTCAGAGTCCCCTGCTGGGACACATTCAGACTCCGAGCCCCCTGCTGGGACACACTGAGACTCAGAGTCCCCTGCTGGGACACACTGAGACTCAAAGCCGCCTGCTGGGACACACTGAGTCTCAGAGATTCCTGCTGGGACACACTGAGACTCAGAGTCCCCTGCTGGGACACATTGAGACTCAAAGCCCCCTGCTGGGACACACTGTGACTCAAAGCCCCCTGCTGGAACAAACTGAGACACAGAGCCCCCGGCTGTGACAGACTGAGACTCAGAGCCTCCTGCTGTGACACACTGAGACACAGAGCCCACAGCTGTGACAGACTGAGACTCAGAGACTCCTGCTGGGACAGATTGAGACTCAGAGACTCCTGCTGGGACACATTGAGACTCAAAGCCCCCTGCTGGGACACACTGAGACTCAGAGCCCCCTGCTGGGACACACTGAGACTCAAAGCCCCCTGCTGGGACACACTGAGTCTCAGAGCCTCCTGCTGGGACACACTGAGTCTCAGAGACTCCTGCTGGGACACACTGCGTCTCAGAGACTCCTGCTAGGACACACTGAGACTCAGAGACTCCTGCTGGGACACACTGAGATGCAAAGACTCCTGCTGGGACACACTGAGACTCAGAGACTCCTGCTGGGACACATTGAGACTCAAAGCCCCCTGCTGGGACACACTGAGACTCAGAGCCCCCTGCTGGGACACACTGAGACTCAAAGCCCCCTGCTGGGACACACTGAGTCTCAGAGCCTCCTGCTGGGACACACTGAGTCTCAGAGACTCCTGCTGGGACACACTGCGTCTCAGAGACTCCTGCTAGGACACACTGAGACTCAGAGACTCCTGCTGGGACACACTGAGATTCAGAGACTCCTGCTGGGACACACTGAGACACAGCGCCTCGTGCAGGGACACACTGAGACTCAGAGACTCCTGCCGGGACAGACTGAGACTCAGAGACTCCTGCTGGGACACACTGAGACTCAGAGACTCCTGTTGGGACACACGGAGAGTCAGAGACTCCTGCTGGGACACACTGAGACTCAGAGACTCCTGCTGGGACACACTGAGACTCAGAGCCTCCTGCTGGGATAGACTGTGACTCAGTGACCCCTGCTGGGATACACTGAGACTCAGAGCCCCCTGCTGGGACACACTGAGACTCAGAGACTCCTGCTGGGACACACTGAGACTCAGAGACTCCTGCTGGGACACACTGAGACTCAGAGACCCCTGCTGGGACACACTGAGACTCAGAGACTCCTGCTGGGACACACTGAGACTCAGAGACACCTGCTGGGACACATTCAGACTCCGAACCCCTGCTGGGACATACTGAGACTTAAAGCCTCCTGCTGGGACACACTGAGACTCAGAGCCCCCTGCTGGGACACACTGAGACTCAGAGTCCCCTGCTGGGACACACTGAGACTCAAAGCCCCCTGCTGGGACACACTGAATCTCAGAGATTCCTGCTGGGACACACTGAGACTCAGAGACTCCTGCTGGGACACACTGAGACTCAGAGACTCCTGCTGGGACACATTGAGACACAAAGCCCCCTGCTGGGACACACTGTGACTCAGAGCCCCCGGCTGTGACAGACTGAGATTCAGAGCCCCCTGCTGGGACACATTGAGACTCAAAGCCCCCTGCTGGGACACACTGAGACACAGAGCACCCGGCTGTGACAGACTGAGACTCAGAGACTCCTGCTGGGACACACTGAGACTCAGAGACTCCTGCTGTGACACACTGAGACACAGAGCCCACGGCTGTGACAGACTGAGACTCAAAGCCCCCTGCTGGGACACATTGAGACTCAGAGCCCCCTGCTGGGACACACTGAGTCTCAGAGATTCCTGCTGGGACACACTGAGACTCAGAGCCCCCTGCTGGGACACATTCAGACTCCGAGCCTCTTGCTGGGACACACTGAGACTCAGAGTCCCCTGCTGGGACACACTGAGACTTAAAGCCGCCTGCTGGGACACACTGAGGCTCAGAGACTCCTGCTGGGACACATTGAGACTCAAAGCCCCCTGCTGGGACACACTGTGACTCAGAGACTCCTGCTGGGACAGACTGAGACTCAGAGACTCCTGCTGGGACACACTGAGACTCAGAGACTCCTGTTGGGACACACTGAGAGTCAGAGACTCCTGCTAGGACACACTGAGACTCAGAGACTCTTGCTGGGACACACTGAGACTCAGAGCCTCCTGCTGGGACACACTGAGACTCAGAGACACCTGCTGGGACACAATCAGACTCCGTGCCCCCTGCTGGGACACACTGAGACTCAGAGACTCCTGCTGGGACACATTCAGACTCGGAGCCCCCGCTGGGACACACTGAGACTTAAAGCCCCCTGCTGGAACACACTGAGACTCAGAGACTCCTGCTGGGACACATTGAGACTCAAAGACCCCTGCTGGGACACACTGTGACTCAGAGCCCCCGGCTGTGACAGACTGAGACTCAGAGACTCCTGCTGGGACACATTGAGACTCAAAGCCCCCTGCTGGGACACACTGTGACTCAGAGCCCCCGGCTGTGACAGACTGAGACTCAGAGACTCCTGCTGGGACACACTGAGACTCAGAGACTCCTGCTGTGACACACTGAGACACAGAGCCCCCGGCTGTGACAGACTGAGACTCAGAGACTCCTGCTGGGACACATTGAGACTCAAAGCCCCCTGCTGGGACACACTGTGACTCAGAGCCCCCGGCTGTGACAGACTGAGACGCAGAGACTCCTGCTGGAACACACTGAGACACAGAGCCCCCGGCTGTGACAGACTGAGTCTCAGAGCCTCCTGCTGTGACACACTGAGACTCAGAGACTCCTGCTGGGACACATTGTGACTCAAAGCCCCCTGCTGGGACACACTGAGACTCAGAGCCTCCTGCTGGGACACACTGAGTCTCAGAGACTCCTGCTGGGACACACTGCGTCTCAGAGACTCCTGCTAGGACACACTGAGACTCAGAGACTCCTGCTGGGACACACTGAGATGCAAAGACTCCTGCTGGGACACACTGAGACTCAGATACTCCTGCTGGGACATACTGAGACTCAGAGACTCCTGCTGGGACATACTGAGACTCAGAGACTCCCGCTGGGACACATTGAGTCACAAAGCCCCCTGCTGGGACACACTGTGACTCAGAGACTCCTGCTGTGACACACTGAGACACAGAGACTCCTGCTGTGACACACTGAGACACAGAGGCACCTGCTGGGGCACACTGAGACTCAGAGACTCCTGCTGTGACACACTGAGACACAGAGCCCACGGCTGTGACAGACTGAGAATCAGAGCCTCCTGCTGTGACACACTGAGACTCAGAGCCCCCTGCTGGGACACACTGAGACTCAGAGGCACCTGCTGGGACACACTGAGACTCAGAGCCCCCGGCTGTGACAGACTGAGACTCAGAGCCCCTTGCTGGGACACACTGAGACTCAGAGACTCCTGCTGGGACACACTGAGACTCAGAGACTCCTGCTGTGACACACTGAGACACAGAGCCCACGGCTTTGACAGACTGAGAATCAGAGCCTCCTGCTGTGACAGACTGAGACTCAAAGCCCCCTGCTGGGACACATTGAGACTCAGAACCCCCTGCTGGGACACACTGAGACTCAGAGACTCCTGCTGGGACACACTGAGACTCAGAGACTCCTGCTGTGACACACTGAGACACAGAGCCCACGGCTGTGACAGACTGAGAATCAGAGCCTCCTGCTGTGACACACTGAGACTCAGAGCCCCCTGCTGGGACACACTGAGACTCAGAGACTCCTGCTGGGACACATTGAGACTCAAAGCCCCCTGCTGGAACACACTGAGACACAAAGCCCCCGGCTGTGACAGACTGAGACTCAGAGCCTCCTGCTGGGACACACTGAGACTCAGAGACTCCTGCTGTGACACACTGAGACTCAGAGACTCCTGCTGGGACACATTGAGACTCAAAGCCCCCTGCTGGGACACACTGAGACTCAGAGCCTCCTGCTGGGACACACTGAGTCTCAGAGACTCCTGCTGGGACACACTGCGTCTCAGAGACTCCTGCTAGGACACACTGAGACTCAGAGACTCCTGCTGGGACACACTGAGATGCAAAGACTCCTGCTGGGACACACTGAGACTCAGAGCACCCTGCTGGGACACACTGAGACTCAGAAACTCCTGCTGGGACACATTGAGACTCAGAGACTCCTGCTGGGACACACTGAGACTCAGAGACTCCTGCTGGGACACACTGAGACTCAGAGACTCCAGCTGGGACACACTGAGACTCAGAGCCCCCTGCTGGGACACACTGAGACTCAGAGACTCCTGCTGGGACACACTGAGATTCAGAGACTCCTGCTGGGACACACTGAGACACAGCGCCACCTGCTGGGACACACTGAGGCTCTGAGACTCCTGTTGGGACACACTGAGACTCAGAGCCCCCTGCTGGGACACACTGAGACTCAGAGACTCCTGCTGGGACACACTGAGATTCAGAGACTCCTGCTGGGACACACTGAGACACAGCGCCACCTGCTGGGACACACTGAGGCTCTGAGACTCCTGCTGGGACACACTGAGATTCAAAGCCCCCTGCTGGGACACACTGAGACACAGAGCCCACGGCTGTGACAGACTGAGACTCAGAGCCTCCTGCTGTGACACACTGAGACTCAGAGACTCCTGCTGGGACACATTGAGACTCAAAGCCCCCTGCTGGGACACACTGAGACTCAGAGCCTCCTGCTGGGACACACTGAGTCTCAGAGACTCCTGCTGGGACACACTGCGTCTCAGAGACTCCTGCTAGGACACACTGAGACTCAGAGACTCCTGCTGGGACACACTGAGATGCAAAGACTCCTGCTGGGACACACTGAGACTCAGAGCCCCCTGCTGGGACACACTGAGACTCAGAAACTCCTGCTGGGACACACTGAGACTCAGAGACTCCTGCTGGGACACACTGAGACTCAGAGACTTCTGCTGGGACACACTGAGACTCAGAGACTCCAGCTGGGACACACTGAGACTCAGAGCCCCCTGCTGGGACACACTGAGACTCAGAGACTCCTGCTGGGACACACTGAGATTCAGAGACTCCTGCTGGGACACACTGAGACACAGCGCCACCTGCTGGGACACACTGAGGCTCTGAGACTCCTGTTGGGACACACTGAGATTCAGAGACTCCTGTTGGGACACACTGAGACTCAGAGACTCCTGCTGGGACACACTGAGACTTAGAGACTCCTGCAGGGACACACTGAGACTCAGAGACTCCTGCTGGGACAGACTGAGACTCAGAGACTCCTGCTGGGACACACTGAGACTCAGAGACTCCTGCTGGGACAGACTGAGTCTCAGAGACTCCTGCTGGGACACACTGAGACTCAGAGCCTCCTGCTGGGACACACTGAGACTCAGAGCCACCGGCTGTGACACACTGAGACTCAGAGACTCCTGCTGGGACACACTGAGACACAGCGCCTCCTGCTGGGGCACACTGAGACTCAGAGACTCCTGTTGGGATACACTAAGATTCAGAGACTCCTGTTGGGACACACTGAGACTCAGAGACTCCTGCTGGGACACACTGAGACTCAGAGACTCCTGCTGGGACAGATTGAGACTCAGAGACTCCTGCTGGGACACACTGAGACTCAGAGACTCCTGCTGGGACAGACTGAGACTCAGAGACTCCTGCTGGGACACACTGAGACTCAGAGACTCCTGCTGGGACACATTCAGACTCGGAGCCCCCGCTGGGACACACTGAGACTGAAAGCCCCCTGCTGGAACACACTGAGACTCAGAGACTCCTGCTGGGACACATTGAGACACAAAGACCCCTGCTGGGACACACTGTGACTCAGAGCCCCCGACTGTGACAGACTGAGACTCAGAGACTCCTGCTGGGACACATTGAGACTCAAAGCCCCCTGCTGAGACACACTGTGACTCAGAGCCCCCGGCTGTGACAGACTGAGACGCAGAGACTCCTGCTGGGCCACACTGAGACACAGCGCCTCCTGCTGGGACACACTGAGTCTCAGAGCCTCCTGCTGGGACACACTGAGTCTCAGAGACTCCTGCTGGGACACACTGCGTCTCAGAGACTCCTGCTAGGACACACTGAGACTCAGAGACTCCTGCTGGGACACACTGAGATGCAAAGACTCCTGCTGGGACACATTCAGACTCGGAGCCCCCGCTGGGACACACTGAGACTGAAAGCCCCCTGCTGGGACACACTGAGACTCAGAGCCTCCTGCTGGGACACACTGAGTCTCAGAGACTCCTGCTGGGACACACTGCGTCTCAGAGACTCCTGCTAGGACACACTGAGACTCAGAGACTCCTGCTGGGACACACTGAGATGCAAAGACACCTGCTGGGACACACTGAGACTCAGAGCCCCCTGCTGGGACACACTGAGACTCAGAGACTCCTGCTGGGACACATTGAGACTCAAAGCCCCCTGCTGGAACACACTGAGACACAAAGCCCCCGGCTGTGACAGACTGAGACTCAGAGCCTCCTGCTGGGACACACTGAGACTCAGAGACTCCTGCTGTGACACACTGAGACACAGAGCCCACGGCTGTGACAGACTGAGACTCAGAGCCTCCTGCTGTGACACACTGAGACTCAGAGACTCCTGCTGGGACACATTGAGACTCAAAGCCCCCTGCTGGGACACACTGAGACTCAGAGCCTCCTGCTGGGACACACTGAGTCTCAGAGACTCCTGCTGGGACACACTGCGTCTCAGAGACTCCTGCTAGGACACACTGAGACTCAGAGACTCCTGCTGGGACACACTGAGATACAAAGACTCCTGCTGGGACACACTGAGACTCAGAGCCCCCTGCTGGGACACACTGAGACTCAGAGACTCCTGCTGGGAAGGACTGAGATTCAGAGACTCCTGCTGGGACACACTGAGACACAGCGCCTCCTGCTGGGACACACTGAGACTCAGAGACTCCTGTTGGGACACACTGAGATTCAGAAACTCCTGCTGGGACACACTGAGACTCAGAGACTCCTGCTGGGACACACTGAGACTCAGAGACTCCTGCTGGGACACACTGAGACTCAGAGACTCCAGCTGGGACACACTGAGACTCAGAGCCTCCTGCTGGGACACACTGAGACTCAGAGCCCCCTGCTGGGACACACTGAGACTCAGAGACTCCTGCTGGGACACACTGAGATTCAGAGACTCCTGCTGGGACACACTGAGACACAGCGCCACCTGCTGGGACACACTGAGGCTCTGAGACTCCTGTTGGGACACACTGAGATTCAGAGACTCCTGTTGGGACACACTGAGACTCAGAGACTCCTGCTGGGACACACTGAGACTTAGAGACTCCTGCAGGGACACACTGAGACTCAGAGACTCCTGCTGGGACAGACTGAGACTCAGAGACTCCTGCTGGGACACACTGAGACTCAGAGACTCCTGCTGGGACAGACTGAGTCTCAGAGACTCCTGCTGGGACACACTGAGACTCAGAGCCTCCTGCTGGGACACACTGAGACTCAGAGCCACCGGCTGTGACACACTGAGACTCAGAGACTCCTGCTGGGACACACTGAGACACAGCGCCTCCTGCTGGGGCACACTGAGACTCAGAGACTCCTGTTGGGATACACTAAGATTCAGAGACTCCTGTTGGGACACACTGAGACTCAGAGACTCCTGCTGGGACACACTGAGACTCAGAGACTCCTGCTGGGACAGATTGAGACTCAGAGACTCCTGCTGGGACACACTGAGACTCAGAGACTCCTGCTGGGACAGACTGAGACTCAGAGACTCCTGCTGGGACACACTGAGACTCAGAGACTCCTGCTGGGACACATTCAGACTCGGAGCCCCCGCTGGGACACACTGAGACTGAAAGCCCCCTGCTGGAACACACTGAGACTCAGAGACTCCTGCTGGGACACATTGAGACTCAAAGACCCCTGCTGGGACACACTGTGACTCAGAGCCCCCGGCTGTGACAGACTGAGACTCAGAGACTCCTGCTGGGACACATTGAGACTCAAAGCCCCCTGCTGGGACACACTGTGACTCAGAGCCCCCGGCTGTGACAGACTGAGACGCAGAGACTCCTGCTGGGACACATTGAGACTCAAAGCCCCATGCTGGAACACAATGAGACACAAAGCCCCCTGCTGGGACACACTGAGACTCAGAGCCTCCTGCTGGGACACACTGAGTCTCAGAGACTCCTGCTGGGACACACTGCGTCTCAGAGACTCCTGCTAGGACACACTGAGACTCAGAGACTCCTGCTGGGACACACTGAGATGCAAAGACTCCTGCTGGGACACACTGAGACTCAGAGACTCCTGCTGTGACACACTGAGACACAGAGCCCCCGGCTGTGACAGACTGAGTCTCAGAGCCTCCTGCTGTGACACACTGAGACTCAGAGACTCCTGCTGGGACACATTGTGACTCAAAGCCCCCTGCTGGGACACACTGAGACTCAGAGCCTCCTGCTGGGACACACTGAGTCTCAGAGACTCCTGCTGGGACACACTGCGTCTCAGAGACTCCTGCTGGGACACACTGAGACTCAGAGACTCCTGCTGGGACACACTGAGACTCACAGACTCCTGCTGGGACACACTGAGACTCAGAGACTCCTGCTGGGACACACTGAGACTCACAGACTCCTGCTGGGACACACTGAGACTCACAGACTCCTGCTGGGACACACTGAGACTCACAGACTCCTGCTGGGACACACTGCGTCTCAGAGACTCCTGCTAGGACACACTGAGACTCAGAGACTCCTGCTGGGACACACTGAGATGCAAAGACTCCTGCTGGGACACACTGAGACTCAGAGACTCCTGCTGGGACACATTGAGACACAAAGCCCCCTGCTGGGACACACTGTGACTCAGAGCCCCCGGCTGTGACAGACTGAGACTCAGAGCCTCCTGCTGGGACACACTGAGTCTCAGAGACTCCTGCTGGGACACACTGCGTCTCAGAGACTCCTGCTAGGACACACTGAGACTCAGAGACTCCTGCTGGGACACACTGAGATGCAAAGACTCCTGCTGGGACACACTGAGACTCAGATACTCCTGCCGGGACATACTGAGACTCAGAGACTCCCGCTGGGACACATTGAGACACAAAGCCCCCTGCTGGGACACACTGTGACTCAGAGCCCCCGGCTGTGACAGACTGAGACTCAGAGACTCCTGCTGGGACACATTGAGACTCAAAGCCCCCTGCTGGGACACACTGAGACTCAGAGCCTCCTGCTGGGACACACTGAGTCTCAGAGACTCCTGCTGGGACACACTGCGTCTCAGAGACTCCTGCTAGGACACACTGAGACTCAGAGACTCCTGCTGGGACACACTGAGATGCAAAGACACCTGCTGGGACACACTGAGACTCAGAGCCCCCTGCTGGGACACACTGAGACTCAGAGACTCCTGCTGGGACAGACTGAGACTCAGAGACTCCTGCTGGGACACACTGAGACTCAGAGACTCCTGCTGGGACACATTCAGACTCGGAGCCCCCGCTGGGACACACTGAGACTGAAAGCCCCCTGCTGGAACACACTGAGACTCAGAGACTCCTGCTGGGACACATTGAGACTCAAAGACCCCTGCTGGGACACACTGTGACTCAGAGCCCCCGGCTGTGACAGACTGAGACTCAGAGACTCCTGCTGGGACACATTGAGACTCAAAGCCCCCTGCTGGGACACACTGTGACTCAGAGCCCCCGGCTGTGACAGACTGAGACGCAGAGACTCCTGCTGGGACACATTGAGACTCAAAGCCCCCTGCTGGGACACACTGAGACACAGAGCCCCCGGCTGTGACAGACTGAGACTCAGAGACTCCTGCTGGGACACATTGTGACTCAAAGCCCCCTGCTGGGACACACTGAGACTCAGAGACTCCTGCTGGGACACACTGAGTCTCAGAGACTCCTGCTGGGACACACTGCGTCTCAGAGACTCCTGCTAGGACACACTGAGACTCAGAGACTCCTGCTGGGACACACTGAGATGCAAAGACTCCTGCTGGGACACACTGAGACTCAGATACTCCTGCCGGGACACACTGAGACTCAGAGACTCCCGCTGGGACACACTGAGTCTCAGAGACTCCTGCTGGGACACACTGAGTCTCAGAGACTCCTGCTGGGACACACTGAGACTCAAAGCCTCCTGCTGTGACACATTGAGACTCAAAGCCCCCTGCTGGGACACACTGTGACTCAGAGCCCCCGGCTGTGACAGACTGAGACTCAGAGACTCCTGCTGGGACACACTGAGACTCAAAGCCCCCTGCTGGGACACACTGAGACACAGAGCCTCCTGCTGGGACACACTGAGTCTCAGAGACTCCTGCTGGGACACACTGAGACTCAAAGCCTCCTGCTGTGACACATTGAGACTCAAAGCCCCCTGCTGGGACACACTGAGACTCAGAGCCTCCTGCTGGGACACACTGAGTCTCAGAGACTCCTGCTGGGACACACTGCGTCTCAGAGAATCCTGCTAGGACACACTGAGACTCAGAGACTCCAGCTGGGACACACTGAGATGCAAAGACACCTGCTGGGACACACTGAGACTCAGAGCCCCCTGCTGGGACACACTGAGACTCAGAGACTCCTGCTGGGCAGGACTGAGATTCAGAGACTCCTGCTGGGACACACTGAGACACAGCGCCTCCTGCTGGGACACACTGAGACTCAGAGACTCCTGTTGGGACACTCTGAGATTCAGAAACTCCTGCTGGGACACACTGAGACTCAGAGACTCCTGCTGGGACACACTGAGACTTAGAGACTCCTGCTGGGACACACTGAGACTCAGAGACTCCTGCTGGGACACACTGAGACTCAGAGACTCCTGCTGGGACACACTGAGACTCAGAGACTCCTGCTGGGACACACTGAGACTCAGAGACTCCTGCTGGGACACACTGAGACTCAGAGACTCCAGCTGGGACACACTGAGACTCAGAGCCTCCTGCTGGGACAGACTGAGACTCAGAGCCCCCTGCTGGGACACACTGAGACTCAGAGACTCCTGCTGGGACACACTGAGACTCAGAGACTCCTGCTGGGGCACACTGAGACTCAGAGACTCCTGCTGGGACAGACTGAGTCTCAGAGACTCCTGCTGGGACACACTGAGACTCAGAGCCTCCTGCTGGGACACACTGAGACTCAGAGCCACCGGCTGTGACACACTGAGACTCAGAGACTCCTGCTGGGACACACTGAGACACAGCGCCTCCTGCTGGGGCACACTGAGACTCAGAGACTCCTGTTGGGATACACTGAGATTCAGAGACTCCTGTTGGGACACACTGAGACTCAGAGACTCCTGCTGGGACACACTGAGACTCAGAGACTCCTGCTGGGACACACTGAATCTCAGAGATTCCTGCTGGGACACACTGAGATTCAGAGACTCCTGCTGGGACACACTGCGTCTCAGAGACTCCTGCTAGGACACACTGAGACTCAGAGACTCCTGCTGGGACACACTGAGATGCAAAGACTCCTGCTGGGACACACTGAGACTCAGATACTCCTGCCGGGACATACTGAGACTCAGAGACTCCTGCTGGGACACACTGAGACTCAGAGACTCCTGCTGGGACACACTGAGACTCAGAGACTCCCGCTGGGACACACTGAGACTCAGAGCCTCCTGCTGGGACACACTGAGTCTCAGAGACTCCTGCTGGGACACACTGCGTCTCAGAGACTCCTGCTAGGACACACTGAGACTCAGAGACTCCTGCTGGGACACACTGAGATGCAAAGACTCCTGCTGGGACACACTGAGACTCAGAGCCCCCTGCTGGGTCACACTGAGACTCAGAGACTCCTGCTGGGAAGGACTGAGATTCAGAGACTCCTGCTGGGACACACTGAGACACAGCGCCACCTGCTGGGACACACTGAGACTCAGAGACTCCTGTTGGGACACACTGAGATTCAGAAACTCCTGCTGGGACACACTGAGACTCAGATACTCCTGCTGGGACACACTGAGACTTAGAGACTCCTGCTGGGACACACTGAGACTCAGAGACTCCTGCTGGGACACACTGAGACTCAGAGACTCCTGCTGGGACACACTGAGACTCAGAGCCTCCTGCTGGGGCACACTGAGACTCAGAGACTCCTGTTGGGATACACTGAGATTCAGAGACTCCTGTTGGGACACACTGAGACTTAGTGACTCCTGCTGGGACACACTGAGAATCAGAGACTCCTGCTGGGACAGACTGAGTCTCAGAGACTCCTGCTGGGACACACTGAGACTCAGAGACTCCTGCTGGGACAGACTGAGACTCAGAGACTCCTGCTGGGGCACACTGAGACTCAGAGCCCCCTGCTGGGACAGACTGAGACTCAGAGACTCCTGCTGGGACACACTGAGACTCAGAGCCTCCTGCTGGGACACACTGAGACTCAGAGCCACCGGCTATGACACACTGAGACTCAGAGACTCCTGCTGGGACACACTGAGACTCAGAGCCCCCTGCTGGGACACACTGAGACTCAGAGACTCCTGCTGGGCCACACTGAGACACAGCGCCTCTTGCTGGGACACACTGAGACTCATAGACTCCTGTTGAGACACACTGAGACTCAGAGACTCCTGTTGGGACACACTGAGAGTCAGAGACTCCTGCTGGGACACACTGAGACTCAGATACTCCTGCTGGGACACACTGAGACTCAGAGACTCCTGTTGGGACAGACTGAGACTCAGAGACCCCTGCTGGGACACACTGAGACTCAGAGACCCCTGCTGGGACACACTGAGACTCAGAGACTCCTGCTGGGACACACTGAGACTCAGAGCCCCCTGCTGGGACACACTGAGACTCAGAGCCCCCTGCTGGGACACACTGAGACTCAGAGTCCCCTGCTGGGACACACTGAGACTCAAAGCTCCTGCTGGGACACACTGAATCTCAGAGATTCCTGCTGGGACACACTGAGACTCAGAGACTCCTGCTGGGACACACTGAGACTCAGAGACTCCCGCTGGGACACATTGAGACACAAAGCCCCCTGCTGGGACACACTGTGACTCAGAGACCCCAGCTGTGACAGACTGAGACTCAGAGACTCCTGCTGGGACATATTGAGACTCAAAGCCTCCTGCTGGGACACACTGAGACACAGAGCACCCGGCTGGGACACAGTGAGACTCACAGACTCCTGCTGGGACACACTGAGAATCAGAGCCACCGGCTGTGACACACAGAGACTCAGAGACTCCTGCTGGGCCACACTGAGACACAGCGCCTCCTGCTGGGACACACTGAGACTCATAGACTCCTGTTGAGACACACTGAGATTCAGAGACTCCTGTTGGGACACACTGAGTCTTAGAGACTCCTGCTGGGACACTTTGAGACTCAGAGACTCCTGCTGGGACACACTGAGACTCAGAGACTCCTGCTGGGACACACTGAGACTCAGAGACTCCTGTTGGGACACACTGAGAGTCAGAGACTCCTGCTGGGACACACTGAGACTCAGATACTCCTGCTGGGACACACAGAGACTCAGAGACTCCTGTTGGGACAGACTGAGACTCAGAGACCCCTGCTGGGACACACTGAGACTCAGAGACTCCTGCTGGGACACACTGAGACTCAGAGACTCCTGCTGGGACACACTGAGACTCAGAGCCCCCTGCTGGGACACACTGAGACTCAGAGACTCCTGCTGGGACACACTGAGACTCAGAGCCTCCTGCTGGGACACACTGAGACACAGAGCCACCGTCTATGACACACTGAGACTCAGAGACTCCTGCTGGGACACACTGAGACTCAGAGACCCCTGCTGGGACACACTGAGACTCAGAGACTCCTGCTGGGACACACTGAGACTCAGAGACACCTGCTGGGACACATTCAGACTCCGAACCCCTGCTGGGACATACTGAGACTTAAAGCCGCTCGCTGGGACACACAGAGACTCAGAGATTCCTGCTGGGACACACTGAGACACAGAGCCCCCTGCTGGGACACACTGAGACTCAGAGTCCCCTGCTGGGACACACTGAGACTCAAAGCCCCCTGCTGGGACACACTGAATCTCAGAGATTCCTGCTGGGACACACTGAGACTCAGAGACTCCCGCTGGGACACATTGAGACACAAAGCCCCCTGCTGGGACACACTGTGACTCAGAGCCTCCTGCTGGGACACACTGAGACTCAGAGATTCCTGCTGGGACACACTGAGACTCAGAGACTCCTGCTGGGACACACTGAGACTCAGACACTCCCGCTGGGACACATTGAGACACAAAGCCCCCTGCTGGGACACACTGTGACTCAGAGCCCCCGGCTGTGACAGACTGAGACTCAGAGACACCTGCTGGGACACACTGAGACACAGAGCCCACGGCTGTGACAGACTGAGGATCAGAGCCTCCTGCTGTGACACACTGAGACTCAAAGCCCCCTGCTGGGACACACTGAGACTCAGAGCCCCCTGCTGGAACACAATGAGACACAGAGCCCCCGGCTGTGACAGACTGAGAATCAGAGCCTCCTGCTGTGACACACTGAGACTCAAAGCCCCCTGCTGGGACACACTGAGACACAGAGCACCCGGCTGTGACACACTGAGACTCAAAGCCCCCTGCTGGGACACACTGAGACACAGAGCACCCGGCTGTGACACACTGAGACTCAGAGCCCCCTGCTGGGACACACTGAGACTCAGAGCCTCCTGCTGGGACACACTGAGACTCAGAGCCACCGGCTATGACACACTGAGACTCAGAGACTCCTGCTGGGACACACTGAGACTCAGAGCCCCCTGCTGGGACACACTGAGACTCAAAGCCCCCTGCTGGGACACACTGAGACACAGAGCACCCGGCTGTGACACACTGAGACTCAGAGCCCCCTGCTGGGACACACTGAGACTCAGAGCCTCCTGCTGGGACACACTGAGACTCAGAGCCCCCTGCTGGGACACACTGAGACTCAAAGCCCCTGCTGGGACACACTGAATCTCAGAGATTCCTGCTGGGACACATTGAGACACAGAGACTCCTGCTGTGACAGACTGAGACTCAGAGACCCCTGCTGGGACATATTGAGACTCAAAGCCTCCTGCTGGGACACACTGAGACTCAGAGCCCCCAGCTGTGACAGACTGAGACTCAGAGACCCCTGCTGGGACATATTGAGACTCAAAGCCTCCTGCTGGGACACACTGAGACACAGAGCACCCGGCTGGGACACACTGAGACTCAGAGTCTCCTGCTGGGACACACTGAGAATCAGAGCCACCGGCTGTGACACACAGAGACTCAAAGCCCCCTGCTGGGACACACTGAGACACAGAGCACCCGGCTGTGACACACTGAGACTCAGAGCCCCCTGCTGGGACACACTGAGACTCAGAGCCTCCTGCTGTGACACACTGAGACTCAAAGCCCCCTGCTGGGACACACTGAGACTCAGAGCCCCCTGCTGGGACACACTGAGACTCAGAGATTCCTGCTGGGACACACTGAGACTCAGAGCCCCCTGCCGTGACAGACTGAGACTCAGAGACTCCTGCTGGGACACATTGAGACTCAGAGCCCCCTGCTGGGACACACTGAGACTCAGAGACTCCTGCTGTGACACACTGAGACACAGAGCCCACGGCTGTGACAGACTGAGGATCAGAGCCTCCTGCTGTGACACACTGAGACTCAAAGCCCCCTGCTGGGACACACTGAGACTCAGAGCCCCCTGCTGGGACACACTGAGACTCAGAGCCCCCTGCTGGGACACACTGAGACTCAAAGCCCCCTGCTGGGACACACTGAGTCTCAGAGATTCCTGCTGGGACACACTGAGACTCAGAGCCCCCTGCTGGGACACATTCAGACTCCGAGCCTCCTGCTGGGACACACTGAGACTCAGAGACTCCTGCTGGGACACACTGAGACTCAGAGACTCCTGCTGGGACACACTGAGACTCAGAGCCCCCTGCTGGGACACACTGAGACTCAGAGACTCCTGCTGGGACACACTGAGACTCAGAGCCTCCTGCTGGGACACACTGAGACACAGAGCCCCCGGCTGTGACAGACTGAGAATCAGAGCCTCCTGCTGTGACACACTGAGACTCAGAGCCCCCTGCTGGGACACACTGAGACACAGAGCACCCGGCTGTGACACACTGAGACTCAGAGCCCCCTGCTGGGACACACTGAGACTCAGAGCCTCCTGCTGGGACACACTGAGACTCAGAGCCACCGGCTTTGACACACTGAGACTCAGAGACTCCCGCTGGGACACACTGAGACTCAGAGCCCCCTGCTGGGACACACTGAGACTCAAAGCCCCTGCTGGGACACACTGAATCTCAGAGATTCCTGCTGGGACACACTGAGACTCAGAGACTCCTGCCGGGACAGACTGAGACACAGAGTCCCCTGCTGGGACACACTGAGACTCAAAGCCCCTGCAGGGACACACTGAATCTCAGAGATTCCTGCTGGGACACACTGAGACTCAGAGACTCCTGCCGGGACAGACTGAGACTCAGAGACTCCCGCTGGGACACATTGAGACACAAAGCCCCCTGCTGGGACACACTGTGACTCAGAGCCCCCAGCTGTGACAGACTGAGACTCAGAGACCCCTGCTGGGACATATTGAGACTCAAAGCCTCCTGCTGGGACACACTGAGACACAGAGCACCCGGCTGTGACACACTGAGACTCAGAGTCTCCTGCTGGGACACACTGAGAATCAGAGCCTCCTGCTGTGACACACTGAGACTCAAAGCCCCCTGCTGGGACACACTGAGACTCAGAGCCCCCTGCTGGGACACACTGAGACTCAGAGCCCACGGCTGTGACAGACTGAGGATCAGAGCCTCCTGCTGTGACACACTGAGACTCAAAGCCCCCTGCTGGGACACACTGAGACTCAGAGCCCCCTGCTGGGACACACTGAGACTCAGAGCCCCCTGCTGGGACACACTGAGACTCAGAGCCCCCTGCTGGGACACACTGAGACTCAGAGACTCCTGCTGTGACACACTGAGACACAGAGCCCACGGCTGTGACAGACTGAGGATCAGAGCCTCCTGCTGTGACACACTGAGACTCAAAGCCCCCTGCTGGGACACACTGAGACTCAGAGCCCCTTGCTGGGACACACTGAGACTCAGAGCCCCCTGCTGGGACACACTGAGACTCAGAGACTCCTGCTGTGACACACTGAGACACAGAGCCCACGGCTGTGACAGACTGAGGATCAGAGCCTCCTGCTGTGACACACTGAGACTCAGAGACTCCTGCTGGGACACATTGAGACTCAGAACCCCCTGCTGGGACACACTGAGACTCAGAGACTCCTGCTGGGACACACTGAGACTCAGAGCCTCCTGCTGGGACACACTGAGACACAGAGCCCCCGGCTGTGACAGACTGAGAATCAGAGCCTCCTGCTGTGACACACTGAGACTCAAAGCCCCCTGCTGGGACACACTGAGACTCAGAGCACCCGGCTGTGACACACTGAGACTCAGAGCCCCCTGCTGGGACACACTGAGACTCAGAGCCCCCTGCTGGGACACACTGAGACTCAGAGCCACCGGCTATGACACACTGAGACTCAGAGACTCCCGCGGGGACACACTGAGACTCAGAGCCCCCTGCTGGGACACACTGAGACTCAGAGTCCCCTGCTGGGACACACTGAGACTCAAAGCCCCTGCTGGGACACACTGAATCTCAGAGATTCCTGCTGGGACACACTGAGACTCAGAGACTCCTGCTGGGACAGACTGAGACTCAGAGACTACTGCTGGGACACACTGAGACTCAGAAACTCCTGTTGGGACACACTGACAGTCAGAGACTCCTGCTGGGACACAGTGAGACTCAGAGACTCCTGTTGGGACACACTGAGACTCAGAGACTCCTGTTGGGACACACTGACAGTCAGAGACTCCTGCTGGGACACACTGAGACTCAGAGACTCCTGTTGGGACACACTGAGAGTCAGAGACTCCTGTTGGGACACACTGAGACTCAGAGACTCCTGTTGGGACACACTGACAGTCAGAGACTCCTGCTGGGACACACTGAGACTCAGAGACTCCTGCTGGGACACACTGAGACTCAGAGACTCCTGTTGGGACACACTGAGACTCAGAGACTCCTGTTGGGACACACTGAGACTCAGAGACTCCTGTTGGGACACACTGACAGTCAGAGACTCCTGCTGGGACACACTGAGACTCAGAGACTCCTGCTGGGACACACTGAGACTCAGAGACTCCCGCTGGGACACATTGAGACACAAAGCCCCCTGCTGGGACACACTGTGACTCAGAGCCCCCAGCTGTGACAGACTGAGACTCAGAGACCCCTGCTGGGACATATTGAGACTCAAAGCCTCCTGCTGGGACACACTGAGACACAGAGCACCCGGCTGGGACACACTGAGACTCAGAGTCTCCTGCTGGGACACACTGAGAATCAGAGCCACCGGCTGTGACACACAGAGACTCAGAGACTCCTGCTGGGCCACACTGAGACACAGCGCCTCCTGCTGGGACACACTGAGACTCAGAGACTCCTGTTGGGACACACTGAGATTCAGAGACTCCTGTTGAGACACACTGAGATTCAGAGACTCCTGTTGGGACACACTGAGTCTTAGAGACTCCTGCTGGGACACATTGAGACTCAGAGACTCCTGCTGGGACACACTGAGACTCAGAGACTCCTGCTGGGACACACTGAGACTCAGATACTCCTGCTGGGACACACTGAGACTCAGAGACTCCTGTTGGGACAGACTGAGACTCAGAGACCCCTGCTGGGACACACTGAGACTCAGAGACTCCTGCTGGGACACACTGAGACTCAGAGACTCCTGCTGGGACACACTGAGACTCAGAGCCCCCTGCTGGGACACACTGAGACTCAGAGACTCCTGCTGGGACACACTGAGACTCAGAGCCTCCTGCTGGGACACACTGAGACTCAGAGCCACCGTCTATGACACACTGAGACTCAGAGACTCCTGCTGGGACACACTGAGACTCAGAGACCCCTGCTGGGACACACTGAGACTCAGAGACTCCTGCTGGGACACACTGAGACTCAGAGACACCTGCTGGGACACATTCAGACTCCGAACCCCTGCTGGGACATACTGAGACTTAAAGCCGCTCGCTGGGACACACAGAGACTCAGAGATTCCTGCTGGGACACACTGAGACTCAGAGCCCCCTGCTGGGACACACTGAGACTCAGAGTCCCCTGCTGGGACACACTGAGACTCAAAGCCCCCTGCTGGGACACACTGAATCTCAGAGATTCCTGCTGGGACACACTGAGATTCAGAGACACCTGCTGGGACACACTGAGACACAGAGCCCCCGGCTGTGACAGACTGAGACTCAGAGACACCTGCTGGGACACACTGAGACACAGAGCCCCCGGCTGTGACAGACTGAGAATCAGAGCCTCCTGCTGTGACACACTGAGACTCAAAGCCCCCTGCTGGGACACACTGAGACACAGAGCACCCGGCTGTGACACACTGAGACTCAGAGCCCCCTGCTGGGACACACTGAGACTCAGAGACTCCTGCTGTGACACACTGAGACACAGAGCCCACGGCTGTGACAGACTGAGGATCAGAGCCTCCTGCTGGGACACACTGAGACTCAAAGCCCCCTGCTGGGACACACTGAGACTCAGAGCCCCTTGCTGGGACACACTGAGACTCAGAGCCCCCTGCTGGGACACACTGAGACTCAGAGACTCCTGCTGTGACACACTGAGACACAGAGCCCACGGCTGTGACAGACTGAGGATCAGAGCCTCCTGCTGGGACACACTGAGTCTCAGAGATTCCTGCTGGGACACACTGAGACTCAGAGCCCCCTGCTGGGACACATTCAGACTCCGAGCCTCCTGCTGGGACACACTGAGACTCAGAGTCCCCTTCTGGGACACACTGAGACTCAAAGCCCCCTGCTGGGACACACTGAGTCTCAGAGATTCCTGCTGGGACACACTGAGACTCAGAGACTCCTGCTGGGACACATTCAGACTCGGAGCCCCCTGCTGGGACACACTGAGAATCAGAGCCACCGGCTGTGACACACAGAGACTCAGAGACTCCTGCTGGGACACATTGAGACTCAAAGCCCCCTGCTGGGACACACTGTGACTCAGAGACTCCTGCTGTGACAGACTGAGAGTCAGAGAATCCTGCTGGGACACACTGAGACTCTGAGACTCCTGCTGGGACACACTGAGACTCAGAGACTCCTGCTGGGACAGACTGAGACTCTGAGCCTCCTGCTGGGTTCTGTTTGTCCAATGACAGGAAACCCAAGTGCTGAAATCTGCAGGGCTACGGACTAAATGCAGGAAGGTGGAGTTTGAATGGTTGGATCATTTTACGGACAGCACAGTCAGGATGGGCCAAGTGGCCTCTTTCCTGGCCTTAAACTTTCTATGGTTCTAAGGAGAGGGAGAGATGGGCAGAAACCAGGAGAGGTGGAGAGAAAGAGATTAAGAGAATGAGAGTGATAGGGAGAAAAAGAGATAGAGTTGGGGAGAAAGAGAAAAATGGTGAGAAAGGGATTATGAGAGGGGGACAGAGAGACATGGGGAGAAAGGAGGAGGCAGAGAGAGTGGGTAGAAGAGAGATTAAGTGGGGAGGGGCGGTTAGATAGTGATGGGAGAGAGAGACGGGGAGAGAGAGGGGGGATAGAGAGAGATAGGGAGAGGGTGAGCGGAGTGAGAGAGGGCGGAGAGAGATTGAGAAGGGGGTGAGAGAGTGATGGGGAGAGAGGGGAGAGAATGAAAGAGAGTGGGGAGAGAGAGAGATAGAGAGAAAAGAGAGAAAGGAGAGTGAGAGTGAGTACAGAGTGGGGTGCTATCAGGCAAGCCCCCCCACCGGCCAAGAATGATAAACATTAATTTCACCACATGAACATTGATTTTAAACTGTTTTTGGTGAAGAAAGAACTTGCTTTAAAAAACAACCGGAGTATATCAACAGACAACACCTCAAAGGACAAAGGGGCTATTCCCTGCTTCAATTTAATCCACAATGGACGTTTGATTACCAGACGTTGAAGGTTAACTACTAAGATGGCCGAATGCACAAACAGACGTGGTCAGACCAGTTTAGTAACATGACTAACTGACTGTTGGAGTTTCTTTAAGTTGAACCTGCCACAGAGTTTTAAAACTCAGAAAGCTGTTTGCTCCTGGACTGAAAAGACCTCTCTCCTCTCTGCTCTCATCTCACTCTCACCAGCTTCGGAAAACATTGAAGACATAATGAACCCCAAGAGAGAAAAGTCTCCTACAGTAAACAAGGTTTAAGAAGAATACTAGGCCCCAGCGAAAAGAAAGACTACTTACAAAAGGACTACAGTGAGCTCGAAGCACAGTAACAAGAAACTCTTCTGATGTTGCCTCAAACCTCTCTACTTTATTTTTCTTCTGCTCTTTTCTGTCTCTATTTGTATGCATGTATTGCATATGCATGCTAGCGTGGGGCGGGGCGTGTATCCTTAGATGTTAACCGAACTAGAGTTGAAGGTTAAGGTTTAATAAATTTCACTTTTCTTCTTTATACCTTAGAAAGCTTGTTTATGCTCATTTCTTTGCCTTCTAATTGGGAAGTGGTGAACAAGGATTCACCAAAGGGGGAGCTCAAAACACAGTGTGTTAAAATTAAACCCAGTTACAATATGACCAGGTGAAGACAGTAAAAGACCCCTAGACACCTTTCTCACCTGGTCGTAACAGGGGAGAGAGAGAGAGACAGAGAGAGAGGGGGGAGAGACAGAGAGGGAGAGAGAGAGAGAAAGGAGAGAGAGGGGGGAGAGGGAGAGGGGGAGAGAGAGAGAGTGCATCAAAGGGGGAGAGAGAGGCAGTCTATCTCTCGCACCCTCTTGGAGGCGACTGCCCTTGACATCAAGGCAGCATTTGACCGAGTATGGCATCAAGGAGCCCGAGCAAAACTGGAGTCAATGGGAATCAGGGGGAAAACTCTCCGCTGGCTGGAGTCATACCTAGCACAAAGGAAGATGGTTGTGGTTGTTGGAGGGCAATCATTTCAGCTCCCAGGACGTCACTGCAGGAGTTCCTCAGGGTAATGTCCTAGGCCCAACCATCTTCAGCTGCTTCATCAACGACCTTCCCTCCAACATAAGGTCAGAAGTGGGGATGTTCGTTGATGATTGCACAATGTTCAGCACCATACGCGACTCCTCAGATACTGAAGCAGTCCATGTAGAAATGCAGCAAGACCTGGACAATATCCAGGTTTGGGCTGATAAGTGGCAAGTAACAATCGCGCCACACAAGTGCCAGGCAATGACCATCTCCAACAAGAGAGAATCTAACCATCTCCCCTTGACATTCAACGGCATTACCATCGCTGAATCCCCCACTATCAACATCCTGGGGGTTACCATTGACCAGAAACTGAACTGGAGTAGCCATATAAATACCGTGACTACAAGAGCAGGTCAGAGGCTGGGAATCCTGCGGTGAGTAACTCACCTCCTGACTCCCCAAAGCCTGTCCACCATCTACAAGGCACAAGTCAGGAGTGTGATGGAATACTCTCCATTTGCCTGGATGGGTGCAGCTCCAACAACACTCAAGAAGCTCAACACCATCCAGAACAAAGCAGCCCGCTTGATTGGCACCCCATCTACAAACATTCACTCCCTCTACCACTGACGCACAGTGGCAGCAGTGTGTACCATCTACAAGATGCACTGCAGCAATGCACCAAGGCTCCTTCGACAGCACCTTCCAAACCCGCGACCTCTACCAACTAGAAGGACAAGGGCAGCAGATGAATGGGAACACCACCACCTGCAAGTTCCCCTCCAAGTCACACACCATCCTGACTTGGAACTATATCGGCTGTTCCTTCACTGTCGCTGTGTCAAAATCCTGGAACTCCCTTCCGAACATCACTGTGGGTGTACCTACCCCACACGGACTGCAGAGGTTCAAGAAGGCAGCTCACCACCACCTTCTCAAGGGGCAATTAGGGATAGGTAATAAATGCTGGGCATAGCCAGCGATGCCCACATCCCATGAATGAATGAAAATAAAATGACAATGCCTTTCACACGGGAGTGGGCGGTGCTGGGCAGGAGTCACAGTCTCAGGGTAAAGGGTTGGCCATTTCCGACTGAGACGCGGAGAAATATCTTCGCTCGGAGGGTTGTGAATCTTTGGAATTCGCTACCCCCCCCCCAGAGGGCCTCGGATGCTCAGTCCTTGAGTATATTCAAGGTGGAGATCGAGAGATACTTGGGAACGGAGGGAATTAAGAGAGGGTGTGGGAAAGGCGGAGTGGAGGTACAAGAGGGACCACAATCTTAGTGAATGGGCGAGCAGACTCGAGGGGCTGAATCGCTGCTCCTAGTTCCCGTCTTCACTGCTAAGGCGAAACTCTCAGCTGCAGTGCGGTTGGATGGACCCAACCTGAATTTAGTCCGGACTACATTGTTCTCGAGGTTAAGCGTTAAAAAAGAGGGAAAACTCTGGGTTTATCTCTCTGATTCGGGTTGCCAATCAGAGTCCTATTGCATAACCTGACCCCGCACCCCTCCCAGCTTCCCGACGTCCCCCTCCCCGATATCCCTGCCCCTCGCCACTCCCACCCCAATCTCTGGAGCTGCTCCCCCGTGCTCTCCCGAGAGTGAAGTGACACACTTTGGCAGGAGGAATGAGAAGAGGCAATTTCAACGATGTGCTACAATTTTCACCGGGGTGTGGGAAGCAGGGGCTGCGCAGACACAAATCTCGGAAGGTGGCAGGACAAGTTGGGAACACTGTTAAAAAGGCGTACAGGAACCCTGGCTTTGCTCGTGGGGGAGTAGAATACAAAAGAATGCTAAACCCGTATAAATCACTGGGTTCGCCCCCAGCTGGAGAATTGTGTCCAATTCCGGGCCCCGCACTTTTAGGAAGGATGTCAAGGTTTTGGAGAGGGGGCGGAGGAGATTTACCAGAATGGGACCAGGGATGAGGGACTTCAGTTGATGTGGAGAGACCGGGAGAAGCTGGGTTCGTTCTCCTTAGAGCAGAGCAGGTTAAGAGGAAATTTAATTGAGGCCTTCACAATCATAACAGAGTAAATGAGGAGAAACTGTTTCCAGTGGCAGGAGGGTCGGTAACCAGAGGGACACAGATTGAAGATAATTGGGAAAAGAACCAGAGGGGGAGAGGAGAATGCTTTTTTTTTTAACGCAGTGATCTGGAACACGCTGCCTGAAAGGGCGGTGGAAGCAGATTCAATAGTAACTTTCAAAAAGGGGAATCGGGTAAATACTTGAAGGGGGAAATTTGCAGGGAGAGAGCAGGGGAGTGGGATTAATTGCACAGTCCTACCAAGAGAACCTGTGCAAGCACCATGGCAAAGAGGTCAGTTTTAAGGTGCGTCTTAAAGGAGGAGAGAGAGAGGGGCGGAGAGGTTTAGGGAGGGAATTCCAGAGCTCAGGGCCCCCAGGCAGCTGAAGGCACGGCTGCCAATGGTGGAGCGATGGGAAACGGGGGGATAGACAAGAGGCCAGTGCGGATAACAATGTTGAAACCACTCGATTGCGGATCCTGTACAGCCTTAAACATTTTCCTGTCTTCCCGGTTCGTGTGGGACTACAACCCATTTGCTGTTTTACTCCACCAGGTGTCACACTTGGCCCTTGGTTTGGGTCGGGATTCCTTGCCGTGAGTCTCCTGCTTCCTGCCTGCCCACTGGGGGCCTTTATCCACGGGGAGTGCAGGGGATCTGCTCATCCTGGTCATCATATTACTCTCTGTGGGATCTTGCCGTGCTGCCCCGTTTGCTGGGCTGCAACGGTGACCACAATTCGGGAGCCGATGCGAGGAGCACAAAAAAAAAGCGGGATCCAGCCAGGAGTTCTCGTTCCTGCTCCCTATGCACTCATTGCCCTCCCGTTCCCTATAAATGGAGATCAGTTGGATTCTGGCTGTGACGTTCCTGATCTTCCGACGGGGGAGGCTATGTGCAACCGTGCCAGTGCCGACGGCGATGTTGTCACTGGAGGGTGGGGAGCAAAATTTCAACGTGATTGTCAGCGAGCTGGCGGGAGAGTCTCGAACGAGGGGAGGTGCCACAGTCTCCGGTCATCCGTGTCGGACTGAGGTGAGCAGAAGTTTCTTCACTCAGTGGGTTGTTGATCTTTGGAATTATCCACCCCAGACAACAGCGGATGGTCAGTTGATGAGCACACTCAGAAAACAGGGAACAGGGAAATGGCAGATTATTTAAACCAATATTTTGCACCAGTCTTCACGGTGGAGGACACGATAAACATCCCAACAATAATAGATGAACAAGGTGTAAATGGGAGGGAGGAACTTGTAATAATCTCTATCACGAGGGAAAAGGTGCTGGACAAACTGATGGGACTAAAGGCAGACAGGTCGACAGGACCTGATGGCCTGCATCCAAGGGTTTTAAAAGAAACGGCTGCAGAGATAGTGGAGGCATTGGTCATAATATACCAAAACTCACTGGATTCCGGGAGGGTCCCAGCGAATTGGAAAGCCGCTAATGTGGCACCCCTATTCAAGAAAGGAGGGAGACAGAAAGCAGGAAACTACAGACCAGTTAGCTTAACATCTGTCATTGTTAAAATGCTAGAGTCCATTATTAAGGAAGAAATAGCAGGACATTTCGAAAAACATAATGCAATCAAACAGAGTCAACATGGTTTCATGAAAGGGAAATCATGTTTGACAAATTTATCAGAGTTCTTTGAGGATATAACAAGCAGAGTGGATAAAGGGGAACCGGCAGATGTAGTATATTTGGATTTTCAGAAGGCTTTTGATAAGGTGCCACATAAAAGGTTATTGCACAAAATAAGAGCTCAGGGTATTGGGGGCAATGTGTTGGCATGGATTGAAGATTGGCTAACACACAGAAGGCAGAGAGTCGGGATTAATGGGTCTTTTTCAGGTTGGAAAGCCGTAACTAGTGGGGTGCCACAAGGATCGGTCCTGGGGCCTCAGCTATTTACCATCTATATTAATGACTTGGAGGAAGGGACAGAGTGTAGACTATCCAAATTTACTGACGATACAAAAATAGGTGGGAAGGCATGTTGTGATGAGGACACAAATAATCTGCAAAGGGATATAGATAGGTTAAGGGAGTGGGCAAAAACTTGGCAGATGGTGTTCAATGTGGGAAAGTGTGAGGTAATCCACTTTGGTCAGAAGAATAAAAAGGCAGATTATTATTTAGACGGAGAAAGACTACAAAATACTGCAGTACAGAGGGATCTGGGTGTTCTTGTACATGTAACACAAAAAGTTAACATGCAGGTGCAGCAAGTAATTAGGAAGGCAAATGGAATTTTGGCTTTTATTGCTAGGGGGGGTTAGAGTTTAAAAATAGGGAAGTCTTGTTACAGCTGTACAGGGTGTTGGTGAGGCCACACCTGGAGTACTACGTACAGTTTTGGTTCCCGTACTTAAAGAAGGATATACAAGCATTGGAGGCAGTTCAGAAAGATTCCTGGGATGAAGGGGTTGTCTTTATCAAGAACGGCTAAACAGGTTCGGCCTTTATTCATTGGAGTTTAGAAGAATGAGAGGTGATCTTATCGAAACATATAAGATTTTAAGGGGGCTCGACAGGGTAGATGTTGAGAAGATGTTTCCACTAGTGGGGGAATCTCGAACTAGGGGGCATAGTTACAGAATAAGGGGGCACTCATTTAAAACTGAGATGCAAAGAAATTTCTTCTCTCAGAGGGTAGTAAATGTCTGGAATTCTCTACCTCAGAGAGTTGTGGAGGCTAGGTCACTAAATGCATTTAAGGAGGAGGTAGATAGATTTTTGAAATCTCAGGGAGTCGAGGGTTAGGCGAAGGAGGCTCAAAAGAGGAGTTTAGGCCTGGGACAGATCAGCCATGATCTTATTGAATGGCGGAGGAGGCTTGAGGGGCTGAATGGCCTATTCTTGCTCCTATTTCTTATGTTTGTTTATCTCCCGAGGGCCATCTATATAAAATTTACCAAGCTAATATTTGGCAGCACCAACACGTGGAGCTCCCATTGCTTTGCTTGTCTCTGTAACTCCACCCCACGTCCCAGCTTAACATTCACTCACTCACTCTCCAACCACTTTATCTCTTCTCGTTGTGTGCAGAAAGGGCAGAGACGGAGAAAACGCAACCTTAGCAAACAGCCCCCGTGTACTGGGGACTCCTGATACCTATTCAATTGAGGTTGGTGGGCGGCCACTGGGTCTACTGTTCATCATTCAGCTCCCGGACGACTCTCCATCCCTAATACAGCTGGTAAACAGGCTGGGACAGTAGGTGGGGGGGGGGGGGGGGGGCTCCACTGAAGGGTAACGTGGGCGCATACTAAGGGTGTGCCAAAAATTGCTCACTATTCCGGGATCAACCTGAAATAATCCCTGGCTTCTCTTCACTACTAACTGTCTTCTGAACTCCCTCTCCCCTCCAACATTAAATATAACAATTACATATTGGGAAGACTGAAGCCATTGTTTTCAGTCACCTCCCCCCTCGCTCCAAATTCCATTCCCTAGCTGCCGACTCCATCCCTCTCACTGGCAACAGTCCGAGATAAAGCCAGTCAGGTCTCAATCTTGATGTCGTAGTTGACCTCGAGATGAGCTTCTGATTTCATATTTGCGCCATCGCTAAGACTGCCTAGTTCCAACTCTGTAACATCGCCCCTGCCTCAGCTCATCAGCTGCTGAAACCCTCAGTCACACCCCGACTTGACTATTCCAACACACTCCTGGCTGCTCTCCCACATTCTACTCTCCCCAACCTCGAGGTCATCCAAAACTCTTCTGCCCGTGTCTCAACTCGCACAGAGTCCCGTTCCCCGATCATCCCCTGTGCTCCCCACCTCCTGCTCCTTCGATCCTAATCCCAATAAGCTGAACACCCAGCTTCCCCTCCTGGTCCCCACATTAGTGGATATCATTAAATCTCCCATCATCGCCCTCTCAAGATCCCCAAAAACGATCCTTCTATCCTCGCAAACTCCATGTCCCAACCTCCATTCCCTCTCCAAACGCCTTGGGACGTTTAATTATGTTAAAGGTGCGATATAAATGCAAGTTATTGAAGTGAGGGCTGCCCTGTGCAACGAGAGGGTAGAGTGAAGCAATGTCAGCTGCACGGTAACCGGAGGCTCATTTCAGGACAGAAACAGGAAGGTCAGGCAGAGTCCATCCAGTTAAAATACTTTTATTCAAGGGTTATATTCAGTATATGACACAACATTAGACTTGCACAGACTCAACCGCCAGTCACTGTTAGCTGTGCTTTTTGAGAGCAGCTCTCAGGGGCTGTTCAGATCAGGTCCAAGGCATGGGAGGCCAGGCTACAGGTGAGGCCTGTTCCATCCGATTCCACATTCAGTTTCTTCACAACACAGTCATCCAGAACCATTACAAACCTGCGAGGGAGAGAGAGAGAGAGAGAGAAAACAGCCTCACTTAACATACTTCGAGTAAGTGGCGACTCAAAAACCAGTGCCAGAGAATAGAACGCTCATTTGGGTGTTTAGTGGCAGCAACTAACACTCACAGGGCAGGTACAGCACGGGTGTCCTGTCATGCTCCTGATCTTTGGGCACCCGGTGCGGAGGGGCGTGGGCCGGGAGGAGGATCTCCTCATCGGTCTGCTCCTGGGCCTGGCCAAGGTGGCAATTTACAGGTCCAGTCTGTGGGCCATCGGGGGAGGGGGTCCGTCCTCCCTGACTGCCTGCCCCTCTTCCGAGGTCACGTTCGCGCCCGGGTGTCCCTGGAGAAGGAGCATGCGGTGTCCGCCGGTACGCTTGAGGCCTTCCGCGACCGGTGGGCACCGCAGGGACTGGAGTGCATCATTGACGCCGAAAATGGCATTTTAATTTGAGTTTTTGGTTTATTTATCTGTTTTGAATTATTTTTAAATGTATATAAAAGGGGGGCCTGGGGAATAAAGGCCACCTTAAAAAAAAAGGGTGCTTCAGTGCCCTTAGGCACTGGTAGGAAGAACTCGAGAGCTTTCGCTCCTAATCACGGTCTGGTTACAGTCCCAGGGCGGGCACAGCACAGAAGCCTGGGCATCCCTTCATGTTTTTGACTCAGTGCCCTGTGAAGCGTCCTCAGAAGCCAGCCAGTTTTAAAGACACCAACACCACCGGCCGAGGGAGACTGGGGGGGGGGGGGAGAAAAAAAACAGAGACGGCCGAGAAACGCAGCCTTGCCGAGGCTGCCCGCGTCGAGCACCGAAAGCAGAGCGGCAGAATCGAAGAGGACGGGTGGGCATGCAGCGTACCTCTTGCACCGCTTGTTCCCTAGAGCCGCCAGTAACTGCTCCTTTTCCAACACGAGATCCACGGCCTGCGGAGATGGAGGAAAGGTTAATGTAAGGGGGATGGGCTGCAGCGCGAGAGGCGGGGGTGGTGGGGATCCCTCCTCCGCACGGAAGGAGCAGGAGTAAATGACAGCTCAACAGACCGATTCCTCCCAGTAAATCAATCATCGTCTCGTGCACGACACGCACATACAGAACCAGGTACACTGGGCAGGCCGATGATTCACCGACAAACGATCCCGATTTTCCGAGATGGAGAGGGAGAGGGAGGTTCCGACTTACCTTTGCGAAGGCTCCTGTGGGGTCCGCCAACATCCGCACCTGGTGAAGAAACAGAGTTATCAGACGGGGACTCCAGACGTTCTGAAGAGTTGCGCCTCCCATTAGTTGACTCTTTTGACGGGCTCAGTGCCAAGATGGCAATTGGGGCGTCAACCCCGGGCGCTATCCGCTGAGCCCCTGCTGGGGGTGGGGGGGGGGGGGGGGGGGAAAAAGCAGGATCGGGTCAGGTCACGATGCCTCCTGTAGTTGAATAGGCCAAGGTCTCTCCATTGCGGTAGCTCACAGGTGGATGGTGGCCATTCTGGGGGGGGGGGGGGGGGGGCGGGGTGTGGTAAGCGTGTTCACTGACTAGCGGGGGAGATGGGATGTAGGATGATAGAATAAGTGCTCACAGGCGTATTCTCACAGTGCAGTCAGGAAGGTAAAAGGAGACACTCATTGCCAAGACCCCACCTCGATCCTGAATTCAAGGACATCCCGCTCCCTCCCTCCCTCCTCTCACTAACTGTCAGCTTTGCACATCGCGAAAGAGGAGGCCATTCGGCCCCTCCAGCCTGCTCCGCCACTCAATACGATCGTGGCTGACCTTCTATCCCAACTCCACTTTCCCCGCGCGGTTCCCAGATCCTTTCGAGAGGAGGGAGCACTTAATTCCCTCAAAAATTAATCCATCTCGCTCTTGAATACTCTCAACGATGGAGCATCCACAGGTCTCTGGGGTAGAGAGTTTCGGAGATTCACAACCCTCTGAGTGAAGGAATTTCTCCTCATCTCTGTCTGAAATGGCTGACCCTTCATTCTGAGACCGTGCCCCCTCGTCCTAGACTCTCCAGCCCGGGGCGGGCGGGTGGGTAAACAGCCTCTCAGCATCTACCCTGACAAACCTCCTTAAGAATTTTATACGTTTCAATTAGATCACCTCTCATTCGTCGAAACTCCAGGGAAAACAGGCCTCGTCTGCTCATAGGACAATCCCTTCATCCCAGTAAGCAGTCTAGCGAACCTTTGTTTCGCTCCCTCTCGGGCAAGTACGTCCTTCTTTAAAGGAGACCAAAACTACACACAGTACAGTAGGTGCTGCTCACAACCCTCAGCAGCACCCCCCCTGGCACTGCACTCCCGATGCCACCCCCTCCAATCAGGTCTGTCCCGAGGGCCCCAGGACAGCACAACAGAATCGAGCCCGTCCGGTCCCTCCCCTGCCAGTGAGTCACCACAGCCCTGTAGGTGCCGGAGGCCCTCGATCCAGATTACAGGGGCTGTTTACTCAGGTTACATTTTTCAGTCTCTGCCCTTTCTACACATAGAAAAGAGATAAACTGATTGGACAGCCAGTGCATAAACGTTAAACAGCCCAGGGCGTGGGGGGGGTGGTAGAGACAGAGAGACAGGCAAAGCAGTGGGAGCAGCTAGGGCCAGTGCTGCCAAATATTAACATGGTAAATTTTATCTAGATGGCCTCGGGAGATAAACAAACTGGAGTTAGCGTTACAGCAGCGACTGCAGACCCAGACACTGTCCCATCCGAGATCGGTCAGCCAGTCAAGGTTCAATAGCCCCGCACCCCTCCCTCCCTCTCTCGCACACAAAGTTACCTTCCCATCAGCTTTCTGGTCCTTCCCCCAGGCACCCATGACAAAAGCGTCATTGACTGAAATGCAAGCGATGACTTCCATTCCCTTTTTCTTCAACTCGTCGTATTTTTCAATGTAGCTGGGCAAGTGGGACTGGATAACAGCAGAGGGGGGAAAAAGGAAGTACACAGTTAAGAGTGAAGTAGCTGTCAAACAGATACTGGATCCAATGAATAAGCACACACGGAACCGGCCCAGTTTAACTGGAAGAGCAATGGAGAACAGCTCTGTCCAGCGAGGGGCACCCAAATATCACACCTCCAACCCATCCTACCAGAGTACAGAATCCAGGCCAACACTCCCAGTGCAGTACCGGGGGAGTGCTGCACTGTCACAGGCGCCCCGGTTTCAGATGTGATATTAAACCGAGGCCCTGCAAGATGACCCCAGGGCACGATTCGAAACACGCAGAGGGGGCTTCCCCTGGTGTCCCCGACCCCATGGTCTTCCCTCAGCGAGCCCCGCCAAAAAAGGCATTAACCGGATCTTGCTGTGTGCAAGTTGCAGAAGTGCGGATGTGGGGCGGGGTGGAAAGAGATTAAAAGCTTTGGCGGGAGAGGTCCAATGGGATAGCGGAGGGCGGAGCCATTACCTTACTACATCCTGGAGTGAAAGCCCCGGGCACTCCGAAGAGAATCCCCTTCTTTCCCTTGAAGAGCTCCGAAGTGTTGACAATGGAGTGAGGGTCCCCCTCGTGGACATCGACAGAGGGCAATTTATCACCAACCTGAAAAAAAAAAATTAACCAGACTTGTCAGCATTGGTTAATTCATTGCTGCACTGGCTCCTAAATCCAACGGGAATGGGACTTATCACGTAACGGAACAGGAGGAGCGCATTCAGTCCATCGTGCCTGCTCTTTGAAAGAAATATCCGGTGCGACGTGCCGGATGGGGAAAGGACACTGGAATAAGACAAAGGAGAAAGCAGTATCAGGGAAGAGGGACCAGGCTTACACCTCACTGACTCAGCTGTCCTGTTTGAATCGGTGGGTCTGCTGTCCTGGGGCGGGCGCGGCAGTGGAGAGAGCTGGACTAGCACTGTTGCTTCATTGGTGGATTAGCTCTCGAATCGGAGGGGCAGTATCAGCAGGGGATTGACGGAGAGGGCATTTTAACTATATGAGCGACGCTCAGTCAGAAGCATCCATCTACGCCCTTCACTCGGAAGGGCTGGACTCCCTTCTCCTAGCATCCATACCCTCCCCCTCTGGTTAATATATCCCGCAACTTTAAAATCACCCTTCAGCTGGAAGGCCCTGCTTCCTGTTTTTCTACATCTTTACAAAGAGCTGGATGTCTTTGTTGCTATTTTCAGCCTCTGCCATCTGGGCTGAGCTTTCCAAAATTAATTCCCTCCCTCTGCTAATCGGAGCTTTAGCAAGCATCGAGGGCTTCCAGACCTGTCAGATTATAAATAAAAGCCTCCCGGCTGGGGAGGCTTGTAGGCGGTGGGCCGCCCCGTTGAGAGGGACAGATGCAGCGTCGAGGGTTCGGCCAACAAACATGTTTACCGTGCCTGGGGGGTCACCAGGGAGTAAGTCATGGAACAAACTGCCTTATCTGCAGCTCACACTCCTGGGAGCAGTTGGCACACCACAGCCCTGCCCACCTGATCCAAAGAACCCGCAGCCGACAGGAGGCAGAGGGCACTCCAGCCGAACTTCACCCCTTATTCTAGCTCCTGGGCTCCCCACTGTACGGGTGCAGGGCCAGCTCAGTATACCCTGCACCCGACAAACACAGCTTTGACCCGTAAATAAGGTGCCGCTCCCTCCACCACCGACGCACAGTGGCAGCAGTGTGTACCATCTACAAGATGCACTGTAGCAACTCACCAAGGCTCTTTCGACAGCACCTTCCAAACCCGCGACCTCTACCACCTAGAAGGACAAGGGCAGCAGATGCATGGGGACACCACCACCAGCAAGTTCCCCTCCAAGTCACACACCACCCTGACTCGGAACTATATCGGCCGTTCCTTCACTGTCGCTGGGTCAAAATCCTGGAACTCCCTCCCTAACAGCACTGTGGGTGTACCTACCTCACACGGACTGCAGCGGTTCCAGAAGGCAGCTCACCACCACCTTCTCAAGGGCAATTAGGGATGGGCAACAAAAATGCAACGTCCACATCCCAGGAATTATTTTCAAGAAAGACTGTACAGGATAGGAAATTCAAGAGAGAGGCCGAGGTGCAAAATTCACAGGAAGAGCAGACACCAGAGCTGCAGATTGGATGAGGAAGGGCAGACTGAGAAAGAGAGACAATACGAGGAATCGATAAGAACTGCCAGAGGCCATTCAGCCCCTCCAACCTGCTCTGCCATCCAATGAGATCATGGTTGATGTGTATCCTAATTCCATCCACCCACCTCAGTTTCATAATCCTGAACACCCTTA
Organism: Heterodontus francisci; assembly: GCF_036365525.1. Taxonomy (NCBI): domain Eukaryota; kingdom Metazoa; phylum Chordata; class Chondrichthyes; order Heterodontiformes; family Heterodontidae; genus Heterodontus; species Heterodontus francisci. The sequence goes on along the minus strand of NC_090414.1, from coordinate 20,611,671 downwards.
CCCAACAAATAGCAGCTTTGAAATTTACAATTGTCTGGAAGAGGGAGAGACAGTTCCACATTTCCACACCCTTTAGTGTGAAGCAAAGAGGAAGCACCTGTCTATGGTGGCTTGCTGGCAGATCAGAGAGAACCAGAGAGGGCGTGGGGGAAGCACTGACCGCAGAAGCATGGACTAAAATAGAGAAAAACGACAATAGTTGTGGCAGGAGGAGATTGTAGGCTAGATGTGACGGAAGGGGTAGAGGCAGGAACCCTCACAACATTTGAGAAGTATTCAGATGGGCACTTGAAACGCCACAGCATACAGGGAGGCGGGGTCAAGCGCTGGAAAATGGGATTAGAATTAAACCATCACCTCCCCCAACCCATTAAAAAAGAGTGCATTTCTATAGCGTCTTTCCCCACCTCCAGACGTTCCAATGCCTTTCACAGCCAATCAAGTACTTGTTTTTTTGAAGTGTGCTCACTGCTGTGATGTCGGAAAGACAGCAGCCAATTTGCGCACAGCAAGATCCCCCAAACAGCAACGTAATCATCTGTTTTTAGTGACGTTGGGTTGAGGGATAAATATTGGCCCCCAGGACACCGGGGAGAACTCTCTCTCTCTCTTCCCCCCCCCCCCACCCCACCCACCCCCACTGCTCTTCCATAATAGTGGCCGCGGGATCTTTTACACCCACCCGAGAGGGCAGACGGGGCCTCGGTTTAATGTCTCATCCGGAAGACGGCACCAACGACAGTGTGACACTCCCTCAGTACTGGAGCTGGGAGCGTCAGCCTGGATTTCTGCGCTCAGGATCTCTGGAGCGGAGCTCGAACCCACAATCTTCTGACTCAGAAGCGAGAGAGTGCAAGAGCAAGACCCACTGAGCCACGGCTGACATTGGGTCTACAGTCCGACTCCTCGACAAGAGTCCTTTGACGTTGCGGGAATGCTAGACTAGAGTCTGTGGAAATCAGCCCCAAATTAAGATTTCCTGTAACAGAGATGTAATAATGAGAGAGAGAGAGAGAGAGAGAGCGCAAGTTGGGATAAACACAGCATCCTGTACAGTGGACACAAAGGAAGAAGGAATGCTGCAGTCACTGTACAGGGAGAACAGGAGGGGATTTTGGAGATTGCAAAAACCAGTTTCTTTCGCAATCTCTTGCAGTGGGGTGGCTGAACAAGCTCCTGAACCTTGAGCAACAAATTGCCACAGGTGGGTTAACGTAATCTGCAGCACCCGCCCTCCACAAAGCTCTGCGATTGTTTGCTCGCCGCTGGGCAACTGGTTTGTATCCCTCCTGACTCAATTCATATCTCGGTGACTGCAAGGGTCAAAATTCAAACCCTTCCCGCAGCAGATTAAACACTGACAAAGCAGTTTCTCACACAGTGACGGGACAGGTTAGATAGGTGGGGGCCTGCCAAACCTGAGCAGATCAGAACAGAGCCAGCAGCCCAGATTCCAGTATTTAACGTGGGATATCGAGAGAGGATAGGCATCGAGTTACAGGGTTGGGCACCTGCTTATAACACCTCAGTCACTGCAACGAGGCACGAGTCTCTCCATTACAGCCAGCTGGCTCGGTATCTAGATCACAGAGAAAGACAGCACAAAGCAGGCTAGTGTTTGGAGACAATAGCTGTGGAAACTGGAGCTGCTTTCAGATCCATGCTCCAGGGCATGAAGATAGTGGACACCCTGGGAAGACAGTCTTATGAAGTGCTGAGTTATAAAAGGAAAGAGCTGTTAAGAATTGAGGAGACTAGGTGAAGGGGCTAAAGCCCAGAGGGTAGGGGCATCCTGCACTGAGAGGGGCAGGGAGTGAGGGGAACAAGTGAATAGCTGACACCCAGCTGCGATTGTGTGGGGACACGGAGACTACAGAACTGTGCAGCTTTGGAATAGCAAGAGCCAGGAGGAGTTGCAAGCTTTGAGTCAACGAGGAGGGAAGGGGTGGGGCGGAGAAGACTGATGAGTGCCAACACTCTAGCCTCGGGGCAGAATCATGGAAAAATTTATGGCACAGCAGGCCATTCGGCCCATCGTGTCTGCACTGGGCGAGAGCTACCCAGCCCAATCCCACTTTCCAGTTCTTTGGCCCCGTAGGTTACAGCACTTCAAGTGCCTACCCAAGTGAATTTTTTTTTATATAAATGCGATGAGGGTTTCTGCCTCTATCACCGTCAGGCAGTGGGTAACACCTCCATTTTTAAATTCCCTCCATGATCTCCCCCACTCCCTATCTCTGTAACCTCCTCCTGCCCCCCACCCCCCAAGATCTCTGCGCTCCTCCATTTCCACCCTCTTGTCCATCCCCCGATTCCCATCGCTCCACCACTGGCTGCCGTGCTTTCAGCTGCCTGGGCGGCCCTAAACTCTGGAATTTCCTCCCTAAACCTCTCCTCCTCTCTCTCTCTCCTCCTTTAAGACGCTCCTTAAAAACTGACCTCTTTGACTGAGCTTTTGGTCGCCTGTCGCTAATATCTCCTTACGTGGCTGGGGGTCAAATTTGGTCCCGTGAAGCGGTGAGGGATGTTTTGCCATGGTAAAGGTGCCATATAAATGTAAATTGTTGTTGAGCAGAGAGCTCTTTCAATGAGAAGAGCTGAAGAGCCCTCCTCCTGTGCTGTACAATTCTAAAAGGCTGGTGTGTGGAGAGTGTCGAGCAGTGAGACAATCAGGAACTGAAGATATGAGTCATTGCTTTTATAAAAAGAGGAAGTGAATGGCACTCCAATCTTACACAAACCATCCTAAACTATGGAGTGTTTTGTAAGAACTGGTGATGAAAGGGTTTCTCCTGTTTTTGCAACCCAAACGAGTGACTGTATGAGCACAACTCATACTATGTGGGCGGCACAGTGGTTAGCACCGCAGCCTCACAGCTCCAGCGACCCAGGTTCAATTCTGGGTACAGCCTGTGTGGAGTTTGCAAGTTCTCCCTGTGTCTGCGTGGGTTTCCTCCGGGTGCTCCGGTATCCTCCCACATGCCAAAAGACTTGCAGGTTGATAAGTAAATTGGCCATTATAAATTGCCCCTAGTATAGGTAGGTGGTAGGGAAATATAGGGACAGGTGGGGATGTGGTAGGAATATAGGATTAGTATAAATTGGTGGTTGATGGTCGGCACAGACTCGGTGGGCCGAAGGGCCTGTTTCAGTGCTGTATCTCTAAACTAAACTCCCACTGTAAACTACTTCCAGATTCTAGGCTTCTCAAGCTCTGCCCCCTCCCTAACAGGAACAGCACATTCATTGTGTCAGAGACTGAAGCCAGAGGCTCCCTCGGAGGTCACGATTAAACCCAGTGGAGGTGGCAGCGTCACTAATGGCCTCGGAGACCCTTTGGGCGAAGGAGGCTGGAAGGAGACCAGGCGAGGTCCCCCATGGTCGAAGAGCTTGCTGCCATTCCGTGATGAAAGGGTCAGGACCATAGGGCCCCGGCCTGCAGTGGGCAATGGGCATGACCACCACACACAAAACAAAAAGCAACCCCCCCCCCCACCCACCCACCACATAGTGGCCGAGTGCAGAGCTGGCACAGGACTCAGCCTGGACTCTTGAGGGACGGCTTACAATAGAAATGCAGAAGGATGTGATTCACCTGGCTTGCTGAGGGTAGGGATAATGGGCGGGTAACTCTAATTGGCAGGATGTGACCAGCGGTGTCCGGCAATGATCGGAGTTGGGGCCTCAACTACTCTCCAGATTTATTAACGACTTAGATGAGGTAGAAAGACACATATCCAAATTTACTGATGACACAAAGACAGGGAGCATTGTCAGCAGTGTAAATAGAAGTATCAAATTACAAAGATATATTGATAGATTAAGTCAATGGGCAAAACTGTAGAAAACGGATTTCAATTTGGGTAAATGTGAGGTCACCCACTTTGAACCTAAAAAGGACAGAACAGGGTCCTTCTAAATGGCAAAAAAGCAGATACAGTGAAGATCCAAAAAGACTTAGCAGGTCCTGGTACACAGATCATTAAAATGTCATAAAAGCAAAATACTGCGGATGCTGGAAATCTGAAACAAAAACAACAACAAAAACAAGTGAATCCAGCATTTCTTGTTTTTGTTTAAAATGTCATGAACAGGTACAGAAAATAGTTAAAAAGGCTAATGGAATGCTGGCCTTTATATCTCAAGTCTAGAAATCAAGGGGTAGAAGCCATGCTTCAGCTATACAAAGTCCTTGTTAGACCACACCTGCAGTTACTGGGAGCAGTTCTGGGCACCACACCTTAGCAAGGATAGATTGGCCTTGGAGGGAGTGCAGTGTTGATTTACCAGAATGATATGATACCTGGACTTAAATTACGAGGAGAGATTATGCAAACTAGGGAATTTAGAAGGTTAAGCGTGATTTGATTGACATTTAAGATATTAAGAGTAACTGATGGGGTCGATAGTGAGAAACGATTTCCGCTGCTTGGGGGAGTCCAGGACTCGGGGGGCAGAGTTTTAAAATGAGAGCCAGACCTTTCAGGAGTGAAATGAGGAAACACTTCCACACACAAAGGGTGGGAGAAGTTTGGAACTCTCTTCCACAAACGGCAATCGATGCTGGATCAATTGTTAATGTTAAATCGGAGATTGGTAGATTGCTGTTAACCAAAGGTATTAAGGGATAGGTTACAGATCAGCCATGATCTCATTGAAAGACAGGACGGGCTCGAGGGGCTGAACGGCCTCCTCCTGTTCCTAGACGCCCCCTCCCCCAGCCACCGGCCCCTCCACAAAACCTCCGACCTTAATCGTGTGAGAAACGCAGTAAGTGCTGTTATTAAAAGCAGTGGTGTAGATAACAATCACAGATAAAAGATTAACACAAACATAGTGGTACAGATATAACAATAGTTACACTGTCTCCTAAACTCCCTTCTGTACTCACCCGTTTCGTCTGATATAGCGATGCCAGAACAATTTAACCCTCATCCTTCCCCCCCCCCACCCCACCCCCGGAACCCCTCACAGATTCTCGCCCTCGATGAGACATGTCGGTTGGTACCTGAGCTGAATAGCACTCCCCCCCCTTTCAACCTGACACAGGGAGAAATCAGAGACTATGGTAACTGGGGAGAGGATGTATATCATAGCAAGACCAGTTGCCCACAAACTTCTCTGGACTGTCGGGCCCAGCTCCACACCAGCCAGTACCTTTCTACAAGCCACTGGCAGCGTTCCCTCTCCTCTCAGTGTTGTGACTAACTTCATTTAATAGTTAACCATACTAGTGGTCAATTTTAACATGGGAGCGGGGGGAATCCATCCCTTCGGATTTCAAACCATTACACAGAATTCCCCACAGAGAAACAGGCCATTTGGCCCATCTGCTCCGTGCTGGTGTTTCTGCTCCACAGGCGTCTCCTCCCACCCCCCTCTCCATCTCCATCTCACCCCGTTCTTCTATTCCTTTCTCCCTCATGTGTTTATCCAGCTTCCCCTTAAATACATCGATACTATTCACCTCAACCACTCCCTGTGGTAGTGAGTTCCACATTCTCCCCACTCTCTGGGGAAAGAAGTTTCTCCTGAATTCCCCACTGGATATTTTTTTCATTCATTCATGGGATGTGGGCGTCACTGGCTAGGCCAGCATTTATTGTCCATCCCTAATTTCCCCTGAGAAGGTGGTGGTGAGCTGCCTTCTTGAACATCTGCAGTCCGTGTGGGGTAGGTACACCCACAGTGCTGTTAGGGAGGGAGTTCCAGGATTTTGACCCAGCGACAGTGAAGGAACGGCGATATAGTTCCAAGTCAGGATGGTGTGTGACTTGGAGGGGAGCTTGCAGGTGGTGGTGTTCCCATGCATCTGCTGCCCTTGTCCTTCTAGTTGGTAGAGGTCGCGGGTTTGGAAGGTGCTGTCTAAGGAGCGTTGGTGCATTGCTGCAGTGCATCTTGTAGATGGTACACACTGCTGCCACTGTGTGTCGGTGGTGGAGGGAGTGAATGTTTGCGGATGGGGTGCCAATCAAGCGGGCTGCTTTGTCCTGGATGGTGGTCGAGCTTCTTGAGTGTTGTTGGAGCTGCACCCATCCAGGCAAGTGGAGAGTATTCCATCACACTCCTGACTTGTGCCTTGTAGATGGTGGACAGGCTTTGGGGAGTCAGGAGGTGAGTTACTGCCACAGAATTTCCAGCCTCTGACCTGCTCTTGTAGCCACTGTATTTATGTGGCTACTCCAGTTCAGTTTCTGGTCAATGGTAACCCTCAGGATGCCGAAAGTGGGGGGATTCAGTGATGGTAATGCCATTGAATGTCAAAGGGAGATTGTTAGATTCTCTCTTGAAGATGGTCATTGCCTGGCACTTGTGTGGCACGAATGTTACTTGCCATTTATCAGCCCAAGCCTGGATATTGTCCAGGTCTTGCTGCATTTCTACATGGACTGCTTCAGTATCTGAGGAGTCACGAATGGTGCTGAACATTGTGCAATCATCAGCGAACATCCCCACTTCTGACCTTATGATTGAAGGACGATCATTGATTTATTAGTGACTATCTGACATTGAATACCCCTAATTGAGCACAGACCCCAGGTATGAAGTGAGGAAAGCTTAAAATCCTCTCTCCAGTCACTACTCAATTTTAAAAGTCAAAATGTAAACTTGTACAGAGAGTAAAAAGTGTATACAGTACAAACATGCAACACACTGAACAACACTGGGTCCTCTGATAACACACCACTGCATCTGGCAAAGAAACGGTGCTTGTTCACAAATATTCAACCAGCTTCCCTTTCTCTCGTACGAGCAGGGAGCTGTGGGTTTATTTGTGAACTACTCGCACAATCACTACAAAAATCACAGGCAGCCAACACTCAGTAACAGGTTTGGGAACGATTCGGGAGGATTGAGGCACAGAGAGGACCGCGGACTGGTATGTAACCAGCTTTAAAAGGCATCAGCTGAGGCACAGTGGGTAGCAAACACACCCTGAAGGTTGTAGGCTCAAGTCCAAGACTCAAATCTTGAGGCAGACAGTGCCAGTACTGAGGGAACACTGAACGATCCGAGGTGCTGTCTTTCGAACGAGATGTTAAACCGAGGACCCCCATCTGCCCCTCTCGGGTGGATGTAAAAGATCCCACGGCCACGATTGGAAGAGGAGCAGGGGGGAGTTCTCCCCGGTGTCCTGGGGCCAATATTTATCCCTCAACCAACATCACTAAAAAACAGAGGATCTGGGTCATTATCACATTGCTGTTTGTGGGATCTTGCTGTGCACAAATTGGCGGTCATGTTTCACACATTACGACAGTGACCACACTTCAAAAAGTGCTTCATTGGCTGTAAAGCGCTCTGGGATGTCCCGAAGTTGTGACAGGCACTACATAAATGCAAGTCTATCTTTCTTGTTTTAGATACAGACAAGGAACAAAGGAAAGAAAACACTTGCCTCAAGTGGAAAATCACAGCTCACCAAACGCACATGGGGGAAGGGGGGGGGGGGGGGGGAGAAAAGAGAGACGGACTTTAAAACAAAGCGATCTAATTGGACCTTTTGAATTTAACAAAGACAGATAGTTTTCATACATACCAACCTGCAAAGAGAGGTGAAAAATGCCACTCACTCATTCAACGTTAGCCTGTCTTCACACATTTTAAAAATACTAAAAGATTTGCTGCGTATAATCCCAGTTGACCGGTTTCTTTTAAATTCCTACTGAGAACACTCCTTTGTATTCTGGATTTGGCAAACATTTAGACGAGCAAACTAGTCTTTCAGATCCAACCAAATTGGATTCAAACCCTCGATCCCACCCACTCCTAAAAGCAACCCCAGCTCTAGATGTTTAAGCAGGTCTATATCAATCTCGAACCCCAAGGGTTAAATTGCAAGGCGAGTCTCAACAAACCAGATGGAATCTAGAAGGTTTCAAGGTGATTTGATCAAATATTAAAGGGGCATATAGGGTCGATAGAGGGAAAGTATTTCTGCCACTTGGGGAGTCCAGGATTAGTCTAAAAATTCAATCCAGCATATTAGGAGTGAAATTAGGAAACACTTTGACACACAACGGGGCGAGAGAAGTTTAGAATCCCTTTTCTGCGAACAGCAAGCCCTGACGGATTCATTCACCTTAAATCGGAGACAGATTTTTGTTAGCCAAAGGTATTAAGGGTCAAGGGTGGGTATGTGGAGTTAGGAGGCAGATCAGCCACTGGATAGCAGAACAGGCTGGAAGGGCCGAATGGTCAACTCCTGGTGCTAAGGTGGTCATTTTCCTGGAACTTCCTTCGCCTCTGGCTCCCTGAAGCTGGTAGTTCATCGAAGCAGGACTGGGGAGAGGGGGATAGGGATGATTTCCCCCCCCCCTGCCCACTGGCCCTGGCATCAGTGGTCAAGGCAAAGTGACCCTGGGCCTGCAGCCAGCTTGACCTCTGACCTCCCCCCTTTTACCTTGATGGGCATGGCGGCGGCTGCAGAACGGTGAATGGGCCTCCAAACGCAACGCACGCTTCCACGAAGCCTCTGGCACAACAGCTGCCTCATCCTGCTCTTTATGAGCTGCTCAGCGCCCGCCCTCCATTTTCCCTTTTCCCCTCCCCCCAGCCTCCGCCTCCTCGCCAGGCCCGATCACTCCTGGTTACCGTCCCTCGGCCGCCAGCGCGCATGCTCGCATTCCCGAGCGCCGCCCCCCACCCTCCGTGCCCACTCAGGATGACTGGACACTGAGCATGCGCACTGTCATCCGACCGTGACTGGCACAGAGCATGCGCACTGCCCTCCTAGGGTGACTGGCACAGAGCATGCGCACTGCCCTCCTAGGGTGACTGGCACAGAGCATGCGCACTGTGCAGTTTTGGCTCCAGTGTTGCTGGTGGACAATATTCACAGTGACGCATTTGCCCTCTCCTCCCACCCCTCCATCTTCCCTCCTTCCACCTTGCACAAAGAAGTCTACAGCACAGACATAGGCCATCACAAGGTCACAGAGAGATACAGCACTGAAACAGGCCCTTCGGCCCACCGAGTCTGTGCCGACCATCAACCACCCATTTATACTAATCCTGCATTAATCCCATTTCCCACTCACATCCCCACCTTCCCTCAATTCTACCTACCTACACTACAATTTTACAATGGCCAATTTACCTATCAACCCGCAAGTCTTTGGCATGTAGGAGGAAACCGGAGCACCCGGCGAAAACCCACGTGGTCACAGGGAGAACTTGCAAACTCCGCACAGGCAGTACCCAGAACTGAACCCGGGTCGCTGGAGCTGTGAGGCTGCGGTGCTAACCACTGCGCCACAGAAAGTGCGGATGTTCGCCGATGATTGCACGATGTTCAGCACCATTCACGACTCCTCACATACTGAAGCAGTCCATGTAGAAGTGTAGCAAGACTTGGACAATATCCAGGCTTGGGCTGATAAGTAGCAAGTAACATTCATGCCACACAAGTGCCAGGCAATGACCATCTCAAACAAGAAAGAATCTAACCATCTCCCTTTGACATTCAATGGCATTACCATCACTGAAACCCCCACTATCAACATCCTAGGGGCTACCATTGACCAGAAACTGAACTGGACCAGCCACATAAACATATAAACAAGAGCAAGCCAGAGGCTGGGAATTCTGCGGTGAGTAACTCACCTCCTGTCTCCCCAAAGCCTGTCCACCATCTACAAGGCACAAGTCATGAGTGTGATGGAATACTCTCCACTTGTCTGGATGGGTGCAGCTCCAACAACACTCAAGAGGCTCGACACCATCCAGGACAAAGCAGCCCGCTTGATTGGCACCCCATCTACAAACATTCACTCCCTCCACCACCGACGCACAGTGGCAGCAGTGTGTACCATCTACAAGATGCACTGCAGCAACTCACCAAGGCTCCTTCGACAGCACCTTCCAAACCCGCGACCTCTACTACCTAGAAGTACAAGGGCAGCAGATGCGTGGGAACACCACCACCCGCAAGTTCCCCTGACCTGGAACTATATTACCGTTCCTTCATTGTCGCTGGGTCAAATCCTTTTTATAATGTAGAGACCGGAACTGTGCTGTAACTGTGAGCTAACCGAGGTTCTGTCTAAGGATTAACATAAATTCTCAGCTATTTGTTTGTGGGATGTGGGCATCGCTGGCAAGGCCAGCATTTATTGCCCATTCCTAATTGCCCTCGAGAAGGCCAGCCTCATATTGCGACACATATTATTGGCAGAGAGCGGGCGCACAAGGTAGTAAGCATTGTGACACAGACGCCAGGCGGGCAAACCAGCGGTTGCACACCAGACTGAATGCTGCTTCTCTCTGAATTACTGTAACCAGGAACCAGGGCAAACTGTCCGTCTGAACTCTGAGGCTTTGCAGAATGTTCGTGGGGTCCATGCAAGAAGTGTCTTTGTACCGCAACGATGCATAGAGAAATCGCGTTGAAGTGAAAACACAGAACCTTCTCTCAACGGCAATACTTGCATTTATATAGCGGCCTTGAAGACAGAAAAGTGCCTCGAGGCTTTACACAGGTACACAGAGTCCAAGAAATAGAGGTCAGGGAGCTGACCAGAGGTTTGGTTAAAGAGGAGGGTTTAAAGAGGGGCTTCAAGGGGGCACAGTACGTTTCCAGTCCAACGAGGAAGGAGGCACTGCTGGATCTGTTTCTGGGGAATGAGGTGGAACATGTGAACCAAATGTCAGTAGGGAGATATTTAGGGGCCAGTCACCATAGAATCATTAGCTTTAGGCCAGCTATGGAAAAGGACAAGGAGCAATCCAGAGTACAAATATTTAATTGGGAGAGGACCAATTTCAACGGGGTGAGAAGAGATCCTCTTTAAAGGCAGCCCATCGTTCTCTGACCATTTTATCCGTTGAACCAACTTGCTTGAGTTTTTTGATGGGGTAACAGAGAGGGTTGATGAGGGTAATGTGGTTGGTGTGATGTGGACATCCAAAAGGCGTTTGATAAAATACCACATAACAGGCTTGTCAGTTAAAGGCTTTATTAAAAAGGGACAATAGCAGCATGGATACGAAGTTGGCCAAGTGACAGAAAACAGGGAGTCGCGGTGAGCGGTCGTTTTTCAGACTGGAGGAAGGCATACACTGGGGTTCCCCCGGGGTCAGTGTTAGGACCCCTGCTTAACTTGATATATATATATATATATATATATATATAAATGACCTAGACTTCACTGTACAGGGCACAATTTCAAAATGTTCAGATGACACTAGGAGGATGATGACAATAGATTTCGAGGGGACATAGAGAGGCTGGTGGAATGGGTGGAGATGTGGCAGATGGAATTTAATGCGGAAAAGCGGGAAGTGATTCATTTTGGTATAAGAAGGAGGAGAGGCAAGGGAAAATGAAGGGTACAATTCTAAAGGGGAGTGCAGGAGCAGAGGGATCTGGGGGTCTATGTGCACAAATCGTTGAAGGTGGCAGGGCAGGTTGAGAGAGAGCGTTCAATAAAGCGCACAGTATCCTGGGCTTTATTAAAAGGGGCATGGAGTACAAGAGCAAGGAAATTAAAACACTGGCCTCAATTGGAATATTGCGTCCAGTTCTGGGCAACACTTTAGGAAGGACGTGAAGGCTTCAGAGAGAGTGCAGAAAAGATTCACGACAATGGTTCCAGGGATGAGGGACTTCAGTTATGAGGATAGATTGGAGAAGAGAAGGGATTTAATCGAGGTGTTCAAAATCATGAGGGGTCTGGACAGAGCAGATTGGGAGAAACTGTTCCCGTTGGTGGAAGGATCCGGAACCAGAGGACACCGATTTAAGGTGATCGGCAAAGTAAGCAACGAGGTCATGGGGAGAAACCTTTTTACGCAGTGAGTGGTTCGGATGTGGAATGCACTGCCTGAGAGTGCGGTGGAGGCAGGTTCAATTGTGGCTTTCAACAGGGAATTGGATAATTATCTGAAGAGAAAAGCTTTTCAGGACGACGGGTGGGGGGAAGAGCCAGGGGAGTGGGACTAGGTGAGTTGCTCTTACAGCGAGCCAGCACTGACACGATGGGCCGAATGGCCTCCTTCTGCACTGTAACCATTCTATGTGAGAGAGACCAGGGTCAGAGGGAGTAGCATGGCCATGAGGGGATTTAAACGCAACAACAAAAAACTTGCATTTACATAGCGCCGTTAGCACAGGCAAATCTCCTGAGGTGCTTCGCAGGAGTGTAATCAGACCACGGCACGGTTGAGGGTTTCAGCAGATGGGATGGGAAGGGGGATATTACGGAGAGAGTATGGAGGTGGTGGGGTGGGGCGAGGGCTTAGGTTTTCCCAACGTGCAACCGGAGCAAACTGAGGCTCGACCAAGGCCGAGCAGTCTGACGACACAGAGACGGTCGAGGAGTCGAGAGAAAGTTGGAGGCGAGGTAGCGCTGGGTCTGAGCGCCTTCACAACCTCCGCCACCAACCCCCCCCCCCCACCCCCACACGTCTGCCGACTCGCAAAAAGTTTAAATGCGACGTGCCGTCCAAAGAAATCCAACTTTCTTCTCAAAAAGACCGTTGCCGTGGAAACAGTTACCGCAGCGAGGAGGCCATTTGACCCATTGGGTCTGGGCTAGCCTGATCCCAATTCCCAGCCTCGTACGTTCCTGCACTTCAAGTACTGCTCCAAGTGCTTTTTTAACCTTCTTTACAAGAACACAAGAAATAGGAGCAGGAGTCGACCATTCGGCCCATCGAGCATGCTCCGCCATTCAAAACAGTCATGGCTGACCTTAGGCTTCAATTCCACTTTCCGGCCGCTCCCCATATCCTTTGATTCCCTGCGAGACCAAAAATCTATCCCAGCTTTAAATATATTCAAAGATGGAGGAACCACAATCCTCTGGGGTAGAGAATTCCAAAGATTCACAGCCCTTTGAGTGAAGTAATTTTTCTTCATCTCAGTTCTAAATGATCGGCCTCTTATCCTGAATTTGTGCCCCTGTGTTTTAGATTCCCCGACCATCGGAAACAATCTCTCAGTGTCTACCCTATCCAGCCCTTCAGAATCTTATATGTTTCGATGAGATCACCTCTCATTCTTCTAAACTCCAGAGAATACAGGCCCACATTAGTCTCTCATCATGGGACAAACCTCTCATCCCAGGGACCAATTTAGTGAACCTTCACTGTACCACCTCCAATGCAAGTATATCCTTTCTTAAATGTGGAGATCAAAACTGCGCACAGTACTCCAGATGCGGTCTCACCAAAACCCTGTACAATTGGAGCAAGACATCTTTATTCCTGTACTCCAATCCCCTTGCAATAAAGGCCAACATGCCATTTGCCTTCCTAATTGCTTGCTGTACTGTATCTGCATGCTAACTTTCTGCGTTCCTTGTACAAGCACACCCACGCCTCTTTGAACATCGACACTTACAAGTTTCACACCTTTTTTAAAAAATTCTGCTTTTCTATTCTTATGACCAAAGTGAATAACTTCACATTTCTCTACATTACACACCAATTGCCATCTTGTTGCCCACTCACTTAACCTGTCTATATCTCTTTGCAGCCTTTCCACATCCTCCCCACGGCTTACCTTTCCACCTACATTTGCATCATCAGCAAACTTGGATACATTACTCTCTGTCTCTTCATCTAAGTCATTACTATAGATTATAAATAGCTCAGGCCCCCAGCACTCATCTTGCAGCACTCCACTATTCACTGCCTGCCAACTTCAAAGAACCCAGTTTATGCCCACTCTTTGCTTCCTGTCTGTTAACCAATCCTCTATTCACACTAATATATTACCCCCAACTCCGTGAGCCCTTATCTTGCCTATTAATCTTTTATGAGGCACCTTAACGAATGCCTTTTGGAAATCCAGGTATACGACATCTACTGGTTCCCCTTTATCTACCCTCCTAGTTACACCCTCAAAAAACTCTAAATACGTCCTTTAGTAAAGTTATGTTAACTTGTTCTAATCATACTGTGCTTTTCTAAGTGTATTGTAAAGATTTCCTTAATAATAGAGCGTTTGATAAATTATTTAGCAACTAAGGGTACGCCTCCCCTTGTAAAGAGAGCGGGAATGTTTGTTCAGCTCATTTGGGGGGAGGAAGAGGCAGACGGACCACTTCCGGTAGGGGAAGGAAGAAGCAGACGGACTACAATCCGGCAGGTTCGCCGAGAGGAGCCGGCATGAAGCTGCTGACGCACAACCTGCTGAGCTCGCATGTCCGCGGGGTGAGCCGCGGCTTCCCGCTGCTGCTGCGGGTGAGTGGGGCCGAGGAGAGGAGTGGGTTTGAGCCGCAGGGAAGGGGAGCCTGGGGCCAGCGGTGCTCCGAGTCGCCTGAAACCGGGCGCCATAGTGAACAACAGCGCCCCCTGTGGCTGGGAGGGTTAATCACACCCCTGGGTTAGAGTGAGGGTCACTGCGCCCCCTGTGGCTGGGAGGGTTAATCACATGCTGAGTTAGAGTGAGGGTCACTGCGCCCCCTGTGGCTGGGAGGGTTAATCACACCCCTGGGTTAGAGTGAGGGTCACTGTGCCCCCCCTGTGGCATGGAGGGTTAATAACACCCCTGGGTTAGAGTGAAGGTCACTGTGCCCCCCCCTGTGGCTTGGAGGGTTAATCACCCCCCTGGGTTAGAGTGAGGGTCACTGTGCCCCCCCTGTGGCTGGGAGGATTAATCACATCCTGGGTTAGAGTGAGGGTTGCTGCGCCCCCTGTGACTGGGAGGGTTAATTGCACCACCGGGTCACAGTGAAGGTCACTGTGCCCACTGTGGCTGGGAGGGTAATCACACCCCCCCACCCCCCAGGTTGAAAGATGGGTAGGAAATGGGGCCTCACTATCAATGAGATGCTCTAATCTGTAACCAAACCCAGATTTTGATTTTTTTTTAAATTTACCTCTTGCCTTGAGGCCACAGAGGTGAAGATCAACACCGTGGACTTCAACCAGGAGTTTATCGCACGAATGATTCCGAAAATGGAGTGGGGCGCGCTCGTCGATGCAGCAGAGAGCGTTAAGTATTTCTAGTTGAACTAAGCAATCACCGACATGCAGGGCCTACACTCTGAGATGTTCACTCCACAGTGCCACCTGGTGCCCGTGATTGTGCCATTACAGGCAGTTGTTTACATAGGCACATTTAATGTTAAATATAGACAAAGGCGTGACCACGGCAACAGGTCGTGTCCATGCACAAAATCTTTAATACGATACTTGTCTTTTTCACACAGAAGAGTGCAGGTGGTAATTGATCCAGGTTCCCAGATGTAGTTTAGTCCGTATTTTAAAATTATACATTCTCTACTTACCCTCGTGTTTCTATGGCAAACACCTGCGGCCGCGGATATAATGGGAATTTCCTATGTAAACGCATCACGCTGTAATTCCACCCTCCTGCCAGTGGTGGCGCTGCAGTATTTGAATTATGTCCACAGCCACGTCTCGCCTATTTATTTCCGCCGACTTGGCTGAGTGTGCTGACTCCTTGCTGGGTCACCTACCCCATTGGCACCAGCTTCCCTTCAGCACCTCTGCCTGAATTGTTGGTCAGCTAGTCATATCTCAGCCTCTCCCATTGGCCGTTCAGGGGTGATGTCAGGAAGCACTTCTTCACACAAAGGGCAGTGGAAATCTGGAACTCTCTCCCCCCCAGTAAAGCTGTCGAGGTGCGGGGGGTGCAACTGAAAATTTCAAACTGAGATTGGTAAATTTTTGTCTGGTAAGGGGGTTGAGGGTGACGGATCCGAGGCGATGATGGAATTGAGTGGCCGGAACAGGCCCGAGGGGCTGAATGGCCTCCTCCCATTCCCGGGAAACAAGAAAAGGCTTTTCAACGTTCTTTCCCTCCAACAGATCGGACACCGGAACGACCTTCCCAACGAGCTGACCCCCGAATTCCAAAGCAGCGAGGAGTTCCTGCAGAAAGTGCATCACATCCTGCTGGAGGTAAGCCTCGGAGCCGTCCGTATGTACTCCCCACCCCCACCCGACGCTGGGATTTGTCAAGAGCTGGGCTAAATGTTTTATTTGAAATGGGCCCTGTATAGGCAACGGCAGCAGCCATTTCAGGATCACGGTGTCCCACAGACACACTGAAGCCAGTCGTCTGTTTTTGATGCTATTGGTTCAGGGAGGAATGTTGTCCCTGCGGTGCCCACCGGTCGCGGAAGGCCTCAAGCGTACCGGCGGACACCCCATGTTCCGTCTCCAGGGACACCCGGGCGCGAACGTAACCGCGGAAGAGGGGCAGGCAATCGGGGAGGACGGACCCCCCCGACGACCCGCAGCCTTGACCTGTGAATTGCCACCTTGGCCAGGCCCAGGAGCAGACCGACGAGGAGATCCTCCTCCCGGCTCAAGCCCCTCCGCACCGGGTGCCCAAAGATCAGGAGCGTGGGACTGAAGTGCAGCCAGAATTTGAGGAGCAGCCCCTTCAAATACTCAAAGAGGGGCTGCAACCTCGCACACTCCCTATATACATGGAACACGGACTCGTCCAGGCCGCAGAAAGTACAGGCGGCCTGGGAGTCCGTGAACCTACTTAAAAGCCTATTGCACGGGACTGCCCTGTGCAGCACCCTCCACCCCAAGTCCCCGATGTGAAGGGGGAAGACTCCCGCGTAGAGAGACCTCTATCAGGGTTTCCCCTCGCCACCCAGGGCGTGTCCGGCCGGCTGACGAGGGTGAGGAAGTGGAGAGTGTGCAGGAGTAGCCCGTACAGGAAACCCCTCCACGCCAATTGGAATGGCACGGAGGGCATTTCCGAGAGGCGGCTCGGGTTTGCGGGACCAGCTCCTAAAGAGGGTTTTGGGGCCTGGGTCCGATAAGCAGTTTCGGTCGAGCAGGGGTCAGCTCGGCCGGGATTGCTCCGCACTCCCGAGGCCCCTCGCCACCCGCAGTGAGGGGCGTCCCGGGGGGTTTCGGCTACTCCTCCACCCGTCGGTCTTTCCCCGGAGTCGGCCGCCCAGACAGCCGAAGCGCTCTCCTCTTGCGGCAGGGGAGCGCCCTGACTGGAGGCGACCATGTTCCAGACTCGGAAAAGATCCCGGTAAAAGACAGGCAACTCCCTCAGAGAGGCGCGGCTAATGGACTCCACCGGGAGCTGCGTGTCGTCTCGAAGGCAGTGACACTGGCGGAAAAAATATGTCGCCAGCGCACACCATCTGGGAGGACGCTCGACGTACTGGTATCTCTGCAGGGTCCGAAGGCGGAGGGTCACATCCTGGGTGCGGATGCACACCAGCGACTGGCCACCCTCCTCGATTGGGAGACTCAGGACCGCGGCAGAGACCCAGTGTTTCCTCTTGCCCCAGAAGAAATCGACGAGTTTCTTCTGGATCTTGGTGGCAAATACAGGGGGTGGGGCCAAAGTGACCAACCGATACCACAGCATGGAGGCCACCAGTTGGTTTACGACCAGCGCTCGGCCCCTGTAGGAAAGCACTCGGAGCAGTCCTGTCCAGCGCCCTAGCCGAGCAGTGACTTTCGCCTCCAACTCCTGTCAGTTTGCCGGCCAGGCTTCCTCAGCGAGGTGAAGATGGACTCCCAGATAGAGGAGGTGCGTGGTGCTCCACGTAAAAGGTGTCATCTCCTCCGGCAGGGAGTCCACCCGCCACTGACCCACCAGGAGTCCGGAACATTTCTCCCAATTGATCCTCGCGGAGGACACGGCAGAAAAGGTCTGCTGGCAGTCGCGCATCCTCCGCAAGTCAACGGAATCTGTGCCCGCAAGGAGCACGTCATCGGCGTAAGCCGAGAGGACGACCCGCATGGCCGGCTCGCGCAGAGCCAATCCCGTCAACCTCCTGCGAAGCAGGCACAGGAAGGGCTCCACGCAGATGGTATATGATTGGCCGGACATGGGCATCCCTGACTCCTCTCCCAAATCGAAGGGGCGCCGTCAAGGACCCGTTAACTTTGACTAGACACTCTGCGGCGGCGTATAAAAGTCGGACCTGGGACACGATATGCGGCCCTAGTCCGAAAACGCACAGAGTCCCGAAAAGGTATTCGTGATCCACCCTGTTGAACGCCTTCTCCTGATCGAGGGAGAGAAAGGCGACCGACTGACCAGTCCTCTGGGAAAGATGGATCAGGTCCTGGACCAGGTGGATGTTGTCCTGGATGGACTGGCCCGGGACCGTGTAGGACTGGTCGGGGTGGATCATGTGGGCCAGCACGGAGCCCAGGCGGGTAGACATAGCCCGGGCAAAGATCTTATAATCCGTGCTGAGGAGGGAGACCGGACGCCAGTTTTTAAGCAGGCGGAGATCGCCCCTCTTTGGCAGCAGGACGATGACCGCCCTGCGCCACGAGAGGGGCATCTCCCCGGTCGCCAGGCTTTCCCCCAGGACCCGCGCGTAATCGTCCCCCAGGACGTCCCAGAACGCCCTGAGGAACTCCACGGTCAACCCATCCAGCCCTGGGGATTTGCCCCTCGAGAGCTGGTGGAGGGCGCCAGTCAGCTCCGCCAACGTGAGCGGAGCCTCCAATCCTTCGGCGCCCTCCGGGCTGACCTGCGGCAGGTCCTCCCACAAAACTCTGCGCGCATCCTCGCTGGACGGATCCGGAGAGAACAACGCACTGTAATAAGTACAGACCAGGAGGCCCATTCCCTCCGGATCCGTGATGGAGGATCCGTCGTCGGCCAGCAGCTCAACGAGCTGCTTACGGACCCCCCGCCATTTATTGCAGCGAGCAGAAGAAGGGTGAGGTGCGGTCCAAATCTTCCAGGATCTGGATCCGCGACCTCACGTACGCTCCTCGGGACCCTATGAGCTCAGGTCCCTCAGCGCGCCCTTCTTCTCTTTGTACGCCTGCCACAGGGCCGGGTCCACGACGGCATGACCGAGGCGGGACTCCAAGTCGAGCACCTCCCTCTCAAGGCGCCCGATCTCGGCTTCCCGCCTCTTGGTCGACCCCTTCGCATACTCCTGACAGAAGACACGTGAGTCTTGCCCACATCCCACCATAGCCTCAAGGAGGGGAAGCCCCCACCTGCTTCCTTCTCCAGTCAGCCCAGAATCGCACGTCCTCCAGCAGCCGGTTGTTGAAGTGCTAGTACGCGGACCCTGCCCGCGTGCAGCGCGGAGTGGACTCCGCCCACACCAGGCGGTGGTCCGAGCACGGCACCAGCCGCATGGAGGCCGCCGAGACGCGGGAGACGTACGCCTGCGAAAATTAGAGGTGGTCGATTTGGGACCCTCTTCCCCCAGACCTCCACGTGAAGGTGCTGGAGTCGGGATGGAGATTCCACCAGATGTCCACCAAGTTAAGGGAGCTGATCAGTTCCCTCAACTTCTCCACCAACGCTTGGCCGCGCTGGGGACTGGAGCGATCCCCCACCTCGAGGGTGCAGTTAAAATCCCCCCCGAGGATGATGCACTCGCCGCTATCGATGGAGCTCAAGAGAGCGGACGCTTCTTCAAAGAAGCGCGCTTGCAACGTGCCGGGTCTGGGCGCGTACACGATCACAAAGTGGAGCGGCACGCTACCCAGGCGAACGGCGAGGTGGAGCAAGCAGCCCGGCACTAGCTCCTTGACCCCCAAGATCTCCGGCTGAAAAGTCGGGGCCAACAAGATAGCCACCCCACTAGAAATAGGGGTGAG
The DNA here is from genome assembly GCF_036365525.1 of Heterodontus francisci. NCBI lineage: Eukaryota > Metazoa > Chordata > Chondrichthyes > Heterodontiformes > Heterodontidae > Heterodontus > Heterodontus francisci. The sequence goes on along the minus strand of NC_090414.1, from coordinate 20,592,132 downwards.
GTGACTCATGTAGACCCCACCCTGCCACTCCAGGAGCCAGGTGGCTTCGTCTCCCGGAACGGTGTGGGTTTCCTGCAGAAAGCTCACCGCGTATCTCCCTTCCCTAAGGACTGAGAGATTGTGAAATCTGCGGTGAGCCCCTCTGCTGCCGTTGATGTTGAGGCTGGCTATGGTTATCTTCATGTCAAAGGTACTTAAAACCCGTCACCAACAGCTCACTGTGAGGAGGGAGTGGAAGTGCACCTGGCCTTCCACTCCCCCAGCAACCCATTGAGGAACGCATTAAATCTGCGCCTCTCAACCAGTTTCATGTCCGCGCCCTTGCCCGCTTTCTTGCGGGTGGCACAGACAGACTGAATGATCAGTGGCAGATTCGACCAACGGTCGAGGGCCAGCTGAACTTTATTGGGGCAACCCGTGCAAGCCGCGAGGAAATCCCGAAGTTCCGCCGTGGGGATGCGAGGAGACTCTGTGGGAGGCGCAAGGGACTCCACCACCTCACTGGCAATGGAATCAAGGTCATCCTCCGTTCCCCCCACCAAATCCCCATCCTCCTCCGGGTCGTCACCGCCAGCGGCCGACACACCCACTACACACTGTGGGGCAGACGTCACGGCCGTGCCAGCTGGTCCCGCCTCCGTCACGATCCCACCCCGAAGATCGATGGCGGAGGAGTCCTCTCTGGGTCGAGAATGGAACTGGAGCCTTTGGGCGCCAGCGGTTCTGGACCCCCCTCCACCTCCATCCCCAGGCCAATGAGCGGTCCAGGGGAGATGGAAGTGCCCGACTCCGGAAATCCAGCCGGAGCCGGGACTGGTGGCGGAGAGAGGAGGCTATCTCCTGCCCCGCCAGCGCCCACAGGCCCAGCAGATGGGGCAAAACTTTCAATTATAACCGGGTCGGGTGTTTCCTGGTTGGTGGTGGATTTTGGCTGGGAGGGCCGACCCTTTGGGGACTCGCCCTCCCCTCCACCCAGGGCACCCGACCCAGTGGCAGAATGGGAGATGTCCCCAGGCTCCACCACCACAAGCAGGGCTCCACTTGCTCCCACAGGAAGGGCTGCATGTACAGGGGCCTCCCCATCCCTTCCATCCTGAGGAATAGGGAGCTTCTGCCCAGACCTTGCAGCCTTGATGTTGGTGGTGGCAGGGGGAACCTGGGGACCTGAACCAGAAGACAGCTCCCCTCCAACAGACGGGCCCTGCATCACAGGGCCCTGAGTTACCTCCATGGAGGGGTGCCTTCTCCTCTTTTTCCCATTAGGGCACAGAGAGGCAGAGACCTCCATGTCATCAGGGGTCTCTCCCACCGCACCCTCCTTTTTTTTTTAGTTATCCTGGGCCTGAGCCCAGCCCTGGGGCAGGTGGAGACCCAGGAGTGGGCCTAGGGTTGAGCTCAGGCTCAGGTTGTGCCACGGTGTCCAGGGGACACGCCTCTCGATGTCTATTCTTCCTCCGCGCCTTCCTTTCACTTGGACGGGCACCCTCCTCCCCACCAGAGGCTGTGAAAACTACAGCCTCTGGCACCGACTGAACGGTATCTGGTGGAGGTGTAGGGGGAGTGGGAGGAGGCGCCACCCTGGGCCACCAAGGTGGAGTTGGCGGCCGGGAGGTTGGGGCAGTTCTTACAAACATGCCCCACCCCCTTGCAGACATGGCACCGCGTCCCGTCCAAGGTCCAGAAGACACGGTAGGCCATCCGTGGGGCTCCACATTGAAGTGGCTTTCTGTGATCTCCTCCCGCGCCAGCTGCATAAATAACTGGCGGTGGAAGGAGTACACGTGTCGGAGGCTGTTCTCCCGAAGACCGAGCGGGACTGGGGTGAGCCCCGTCTTTACCTCCCCCAGATGGTGCAGGTGGGGAAGGAGCAGCTCACCAGGAATGAAGGGCGGGACATTGGATAGAATGAGCCTTTGCGCAGTGGCCTCCAGGAGGCCCACTGGCAGAAAGGTCCCGCCCACGGTGAGCCCCTTGCTCAGAGCCAGGGACACCGCCCGCTCGGTCTTCAGGAAAAACACTGCCTTCCCGTACATTTTTGAGGCAGCAACAATTGCCGAAAGTCCAACAACCTCGGCCACTGCCTTTACGCATACCTCTATTGACATGTTTGGGTGGACGTCGCTCTTGACCCCATGCTTCGATGTTATCAGTGCAAACGGTGACAGGGTAACAGGTGCAGCTGCAGCAGCATATGAACGGGAAGGCCCCGCCACCGGTGAAGAGGGGCTTGCCGTGGGGTCGAAGAGTCACGCCCAACCCCAAGAAACAAAGCACACAACAGTTTACTTTTAAACACAAGCAATATGATGGGGTGGAAGGATGGAAGTCGAGGAGGATAGGGCTGAAAAGGACGAGGAGAGGATAGGTGGCAGAGTGATGGAAGGGAGAGAACAGCTGCGAGGATGTTACAGTTCACTTGGTGGTTGGAGCACCTTCCTGCAGAGTCTACAGTTCAGTCTAACAGTTAGGGGAGGGCTCTTCGCCCGGGTCAGCTAGAGCCGCCCAGTTCTCTCCTTTTCCTGCTGTTGTATAAGGACTTTCTTCAGTCGGGCAGCTCCAGCTGTCCCGAGCCACACAGTTGGGGGTGGGGAGGGAGCCCCTTTTGTGCAGGATGGCAGATAAACACAAGACCAAATACAAGGGCTCCCTATAGAATTTGGCAGCCCCACCCCTGGATCTTCCGGTGCCTCCTCCCTCCCCCAACAGTCGAACAACAAACAGTTCTCTGTTTTTTTTTCCGTTGCTGCAACACCCACCTCTCCTAAATGACTTGCAGGTCACTTTTGTCCTTGAATAAAGCACAACAGTTCCACAGTTAAAGTTGGAAATGCAGCTCTCTCCAGTCTGCTGTCTCCTCTCCAGTTGCAGCTCCCACAGCCTACTCAGGTGCAGCTGTTTCGACTAATCGCACACAGGAAGTGCTCCAAATTGCCCAGACAATCCTGTTTTTTTTTCGTTTTTTTTTACACCTTCGCTCTTAGATGGAGCTTTACTCTGTATCTAACCCCCGTTTTTTTTTTAGGTGGCCTTTATACCCCAGGCCCCTTTTATATATTTTATGTCGAGGGGGCCTTTATTCCTCAGGCCCCCTTTATATACACACTTATATTTTTAAAATAACTTTATTAAAAACAGAGAAATAAACAAAAAACTCAAATTAAAATGCCATTCTCGGCGTCGACGATGCACTCCAGTCCCTGCGGTGCCCACCGGTCGCGGAAGGCCTCAAGCGTACCAGCGGACACCGCATGCTCCTTTTCCAGGGACACCCGGGCGCGAACGTAACCGCGGAAGAGGGTCAGGCAATCGGGGAGGACGGACCCCCTGACGGCCCGCAACCTGGACCTGTGAATTGCCACCTTGGCCAGGCCCAGGAGCAGACCAACGAGGAGATCCTCCTCCCGGCCCGAGCCCCTCCGCACCGGGTGCCCAAAGATCAGGAGCGTGGGACTGAAGTGCAGCCAGAATTTGAGGAGCAGCCCCTTCAGATACTCAAATAGGGGCTGCAACCTCGCACACTCCATATAAATGTGGAACGCGTCCAGGCCGCAGAAAGTACAGGTGGCCTGGGAGTCCGTGAACCTACTTAAAAGCCTATTGCACGGGACTGCTCTGTGCAGCACCCTCCACCCCAGGTCCCCGATGTAAAGGGGGAAGACTCCCGCGCAGAGAGACCTCCATCGGGGTTTCCCCTCGCCACCAGATGGCAAGGCGGACCGCCAGGGCGTGTCCGGCCGGCTGACGAGGGCGAGGAAGTGGAGAGTGTGCAGGAGCAGCCCGTACAGGAAACCCCTCCGCGCCGATTGGAATGGCACGGAGGGCATTTCCGAGAGGCGGCTCGGGTTGTGCGGGACCGGCTCCCGAGGAGGGTTTCGGGGCCTGGGTCCGATTAGCAGTTCCGGCCGAGCGGGGGTCAGCTCGGCCGGGATCGCTCCGCACTCCCGAGCCCTCTCGCCACCCGCAGTGAGGGGTGTCCCGGGGGTTTCGGCTACTCCTCCGCCCGCCGGACCGTCCCCGGAGTCGGCCGCCCGGACAGCCGAGGCGCTCTCCTCCGCCAGCGGGGGAGTGCCCTGACTGGAGGCGACCATGTTCCAGACTCGGAAAAGATCCCGGTAAAAGACAGGCAACTCCCTCAGAGAGGCGCGGCTAACGGACTCCACCGGGAGCTGCGTGTCGTCTTGAAGGCAGTGACACTGGCGGAAAAAATACGTCGCCAGCGCACACCATCTGGGAGGACGCTCGACGTACAGGTATCTCTGCAGGGTCCGAAGGCGGAGAGTCACAGCCTGGGTGCGGACGCACACCAGCGACTGACCGCCCTCCTCGATCGGGAGACTCAGGACCGCGGCAGAGACCCAGTGTTTCCTCTTGCCCCAGAAGAAATCGACGAGTTTCTTCTGGATCTTGGTGGCAAATACAGGGGGCGGGGCCAAAGTGACCAACCGGTACCACAGCATGGAGGCCACCAGTTGGTTTATGACCAACGCTCGGCCCCTGTAGCAAAGCACTCGGTCAGTCCTGTCCAGTGCCCCAGCCGAGCGGTGACTTTCGCCTCCAACTCCTGCCAGTTTGCCGGCCAGGCTTCCTCAGCGGGGCTAAGGTGGACTCCCAGATAGAGGAGGTGCGTGGTGCTCCACGCAAAAGGTGTCATCTCCTCCGGCAGGGAGTCCACCCGCCACTGACCAACAAGGAGTCCGGAACATTTCTCCCAATTGATCCTCGCGGAGGACGCGGCAGAAAAGGTCTGCTGGCAGTCGCGCATCCTCCGCAAGTCAACGGGATCTGTGATTGCGAGGAGCACGTCGTCGGCGTAAGCTGAGAGGACGACCCGCATGGCCGGCTCGCGCAGAGCCAATCCCGTCAACCTCCTGCGAAGCAGGCACAGGAAGGGCTCCACGCAGATGGTATACAATTGGCCGGACATGGGGCACCCCTGACGCACTCCTCTCCCAAATCGAAGGGGCGCCGTCAAGGACCCATTAACTTTGACTAGACACTCTGCGGCGGCGTATAAAAGTCGGACCCGGGCCACAAAATGTGGCCCGATTCCGAAAGCGCGCAGAGTCCCGAAAAGGTAATCGTGATCCACCCTGTCGAACGCCTTCTCCTGATCGAGGGAGAGAAAGGCGACCGATTGACCAGTCCTCTGGGAAAGATGGATCAGGTCCCGGACCAGGTGGATGTTGTCCTGGATGGACCGGCCCGGGACCGTGTAGGACTGGTCGGGGTGGATCATGTGGGCCAGCACGGAGCCCAGGCGGGTAGACATAGCCCGGGCAAAGATCTTATAATCCGTGCTGAGGAGGGAGACCGGACGCCAGTTTTTAAGCAGGCGGAGATTGTCCCTCTTCGGCAGCAGGACAATGACCGCCCTGCGCCACGAGAGGGGCATCTCCCCGGTCGCCAGGCTTTCCCCCAGGACCCGCGCGTAATCGTCCCCCAGGACGTCCCAGAACGCCCTGAGGAACTCCACGGTCAACCCATCCAGCCCTGGGGATTTGCCCCTCGAGAGCGGAGCCTCCAATCCTTCGGCGCCCTCCGGGCTGACCTGCGGCAGGTCCTCCCACAAAACTCTGCGCGCATCCTCACTGGACGGATCCGGAGAGAACAACACACTGTAATAAGTCCGGACCAGGACGCCCATTCCCTCCAGATCCGTGATGGAGGATCCGTCGTCGGCCAGCAGCTCGATGAGCTGCTTACGGACCCCCCGCCATTTTTCCAGCGAGTAGAAGAAGGGTGAGGCGCGGTCCAAATCTTCCAGGATCTGGATCCGCGACCTCACGTACGCGCCTCGGGACCCTATGAGCTGCAGGTCCCTCAGCGCGCCCTTCTCTTTGTACGCCTGCCACAGGGCCGGGTCCGCGACGGCATGACCGAGGCGGGACTCCAAGTCGAGCACCTCCCTCTCAAGGCGCCCGATCTCGGCTTCCCGCCTCTTGGTCGACCCCTTCGCGTACTCCTGACAGAAGACGCGGATGTGAGTCTTGCCCACATCCCACCATAGCCTCAAGGAGGGGAAGCCCCCCTGCTTCCTTCTCCAGTCGGCCCAGAATCGACAGAACGAGTCCCGAAATCGCACGTCCTCCAGCAGCCGGTTGTTAAAGTGCCAGTACGCGGACCCCGCCCGCGTGCGGAGCGAAGTAAACTCCGCCCACACCAGGCGGTGGTCCGAGCACGGCACCAGCCGCATGGAGGCCGCCGAAACGCGGGAGACGTACGCCTGCGAAATGTAGAGGCAGTCGATTCGCGACCCCCCTCCTCCAGACCTCCACGTGAAGGCACTGGAGTCGGGATGGAGATTCCGCCAGACGTCCACCAAGTTAAGGGAGCTGATCAGTCCCCTCAACTTCTCCACCGACGCTTGGCCGCGCTGGGGACCGGAGCAATCCCCCACCCCGAGGGTGCAGTTAAAATCCCCCCCGAGGATGATGCACTCGCCGCTATCGATGGAGCTCAAGAGAGCGGACACTTCTTCAAAGAAGCGCGCTTGCAACGCGCCGGGCCTGGGCGCGTACACGTTCACAAAGTGGAGCGGCACGCTACCCAGACGAACGGCGAGGTGGAGCAAGCGGCCCGGCACTAGCTCCTTGACCCCCAAGATCTCCGGCTGAAAAGACGGGGCCAACAAGATAGCCACCCCACTAGAAATAGGGGTGAGGTGACTCATGTAGACCCCACCCTGCCACTCCAGGAGCCAGGTGGCTTCGTCTCCCGGAACGGTGTGGGTTTCCTGCAGAAAGCTCACCGCGTATCTCCCTTCCCTAAGGACTGAGAGATTGTGATATCTGCGGTGAGCCCCTCTGCTGCCGTTGACGTTGAGGCTGGCTATGGTTATCTTCATGTCAAAGGTAATTAAAACCCGTCACAAACACCTCACTGTGGCGGCACGGACGGACTGTATGATCAGCGCCAGATTCGACCAACGGTCGAGGGCCAGCTGAACTTTATTGCGGCAACCTCTGCAAGCCGCGAGGAAATCCCGGAGTTCCGCCGTGGGGATGAGGAGATTCGGTGTGAGGCACGAGGGACTCCACCACCTCACTGGCGATGGAATCAAGATCATCCTCCGTGCCCCGCACCGAATCCCCATCCTCCTCCGGGTCGTCACCGCCAGCGGCCGACACATCTACCACACACTGTGGGGCGGATGTCCCGGCCGCGCCAGCTGGTCCCGCCTCCGTCACGATCCCACCCCCAGGATCGATGGCGGAGGAGTCCTCTCTGGGTTCTATTGTGAAACTGGAGCCTGTAGGCACCAGCGGTTCAGGACCCCCCTCCACCTCCGTCCCCAGGCCAATGACTGGTCCAGGGGAGACAGAAGTTCCAGACTCCGGGAAACCAGCCGGAGCCGAGACTGGAGGCGGAGGGAGGAGGCTATCTCCCGCTCCGCCAGCACCCACAGGCCCAGCAGATGGGGCAGCATTCTCAGTTATAACTGGGTCGGGTGTCTCCTGGTTGGTGGTGGACTCCGGCTGGGAGGCCCGACCCTCTGGGGCCTCGCCCTCCCCTTCATTCAGGGCACCCGACCCAGTAGCAGTGGCAGAATGGACGGCGTCCCCAGGCTCCCCCACCACAAGCAGGGCCCCACTTACTCCTTCAGGAGGGGCCTCAAGTACCGGGGCCTTCCCCTCCCCTCCATCCTGAGGAATAGGGAGCTCCTGCCCGGACTTTGCAGCCTTGGTGGTGGCGGTCGGGGAAACCTGGGGACCCGAAACAGGAGACAGCTCCCCTCCAACAGATGGGCCCTGCGCCTCAGGGCCCCTTGTTCCCTCTGTGGAGGGGTGCCTTCTCCTCTTTTTCCCAGTTGTGTGCGGAGGCTCAGAGACCTCCATATCATCAGAGACCTCCACCTCCACACTCTCCTTTTTTTTAATTCACCCTGGGCCTGAGCCCAGCCCTGGGCAAGTTGACTTCCCGAGATCGGGCCTTGGGCTGAGCTCAGGCTCGGGTAGTGTCACGGTGTCTAGGGGACGCGCCTCTCGATGTTTATTTCTCCTCTGCGCCTTCCTTCCACTTGGACGGTCACCCCCCTCCCTGCCGGAGGCCGTGAAAACCACAGCCTCCGGTACCGACTGAATGGTATCTGGTGGTGGTGTAGGGGGGGTGGGAGGAGGTGCAGCGTCGCCACCCCGGGCCGCCGAGTTGGTGTTGGCAGCCGGGAGGTTGGGGCAGTTCTTACGAACATGCCCCACCCCCTTACAGACATGGCACCGCACCCCGTCCAAGGTCCAGAAGACGCGGTAGGCCGTCCCCTGGAATTCTACATAAAAGTGGCCCTCTGTCACCTCCTCCCGCGCCAGCTGCATGAATAACTGGCGGCGGAAGGAGTACACGTGTCGGAGGCTGTTCTCCCGAAGACCGAGCGGGACTGGGGTGAGCCCCGTCTTTCCCTCCCCCAGATGGTGCAGGTGGGGAAGGAGGAGCTCACCAGGAATTAAGGGCGGGACATTGGATAGAATGAGCCTTTGCACAGTGGCCTCCAGGGGGTCCACTGGCAGAAAGGTCCCGCCCACGGTGAGCCCCTTGCTCAGAGCCAGGGACACCACCCGCTCGGTCTTCAGGAAAAACACTGCCTTCCCGTACATTTTAGAGGCTGCAACAATGGCCGAAGGGCCGACAACCTCGGCCATTGCTTTCACGCATGCCTCGATAGTCATGTTCGGGTGGACGTAGCTCTTGACTCCATGCTTCGATGTTAATAAAGCAAACGGTGACGGGGCAACAGGTGCAGCTGCAGCAGCCGCAGCAGCATATGAACGGGAAGGCCCCGCCACCGGCGAAGAGGGGCTTGCCATGGGGTCGCAGAGCTACGCCCACCCCCAAGAAACAAAGCACACGACAGTTTTCTTAAACACAAACAATATGATGGGGGAGCGGGGGATGGGAATAGAGGAGGATAGGGCTGAAAAGGACAAGGAGAGGAGAGGATAGGTGGCCGAGTGATGGAAGAGAGAGAACAGCTGCAAGGATGTTACACTTCAATTGGTGGTTGGAGCACCTTCCTGCAGAGTCGACACTCCACTCTTCCAGTTAGGGGAGGGTTCTTCGCCCGGGTTGGTTAGAGCCGCCCGGTTCTCTCCCTTTTCTGTTGTTGTTTAAGGATTTTCTTCAGCCGGGCAGCTCCAGCCGTCCCGAGCCACACAGTTGGGGGTGGGGAGGGAGCCCCTTTTGTGCAGGAATGGCAGATAAACACAAGACCAAATACAAGGGCTCCCTATAGAATTTGGCAGCCCCACCCCTGGATCTTCCAGTGCCTCCTCCCTCCCCCAACAGTCCAAACAACCAACAGTTCTCTGGTGCTCCAACACCCACCTCTCCAAAATGACTTGCAGGTCTTCTTAATCGTTGAAAAAGTGCAACAGTTCCTCAGCAAATGCAGCTGTCTCCACTCTATAGTCACCTCTTTGCAGTTATTCCACTCTCCTCTCCCCAGTTGCTGCAGTCTCCACTCTGCAATTGCTGCAACACAGGTGCAGCTGCTCCCCCTGATTGCTGGCAGGAAGTGCTCCAAATTGCCCAGCCAATCCCCATGCTGTACCTGTCCTGGGAGTGTTTGATGGGATAGTGTAGAGGGAACTTTACTCTGTATCTAACCCCTGTGCTGTACCTGTCCTGGGAGTGTTTGATGGGGGACAGTGTAGCTCTGTAATTGCCCCTGCTTGTTATCCTGTGTATGGGAAGGGGGCCCTCGGCAGTGAGTAGATGTCACTGCGTGCAGGGTATCACCGGGCCTCCATATGATCTGTAAACTGGAGAGATGCAGAGAGTCAGCACCCACCGGGAGCTGAACTAAAACACGATGCACGTCTGTTTTGAAACTGGACAAACGCAGAACTAGAATTCTCCCTTCTGTGCTTTGCAGGTTGAAGTGGTCGAAGGAGTCTTGAAGTGTCCAGAATCCGGCCGGGAATTCCCCATCACCAAAGGAATTCCCAATATGCTTCTGAATGAGGATGAGGTTTAAGCTGACTTGGTCTTTCCCCTATGACTGTCAATGATGAGCAGTATTCCCCTGTCCTATCCCTCATGTTTCGAGGGGCTGATGGGTTTTTTTTTTAATATAAATACATGTTTAATGTTTATAACGGTAACTGTGATTCAGTAGCGTATATACCGGAGCAGGGCCAGTGAGCTCAGGTCGTCGCAGACTGTGTGCAGGGGTGGGACATCTTGTTGTAATCCCCTCATGACCCCTTCTGTTACGCTGGAAGGGAACTCGGGCGGGGAGCAGAGGGGTTGTTATTTAAAATAAATTGTCTTTTTTTTTTAAACCCACGACTCTCTCTTTATTTAGAAAGAGCTGTCGCCCACCTGTCTTTTCGAAATTCCGGGGCTCTTCAGCCATGGGGGGGGGGGCGGTGTCACAGCCGACCAGCCCTTGTATATCCTACTCGCTGTGCTGTCCTGCCCCCACGCTGTGTTTTAATCACTGAGCCACTCCAGGGTCTTGAGCCTCCTAATGCAGGCCGACACTCCCAGCGTCAGTACTGAGGGAGTGCTGCACTGTCGGGAAGTGCCGTCGTTCAGATGAGACGTTAAACCGAGGTCCCGTCTGTCCTCGCGGGTGGGTGTAAAAGATCCCACGGCCGCTATTGGAAGAAGAGTGGGGTGGGGAGGTGGTGAAGAGTTCTCCCCGGTGTCCTGGGAGCAATATTTATCCCTCAGCCATTATCACATTGCTGTTTGTGGGATCTTGCTGCGCACAATTGACGAAAGCACTTTGGGGTATTGGCTTGTGAGAGGTGCTATGGAAATGCAGGTCTTGTGTGTCTCCAAACGCTGATTTATTAAGTGACACTGTAGTCCCTGGTTGCCACAGAACTCATCGTCCGACTGTTCTCTTGCTTATTGCGCGGCACTGCCCTGACCTAGAGAGGGTCCAAGGGGGCCCAGAGCCGGGGTCAAAGACTTTCAAATGGAGATTCAATAAAAGCAATAAAAGTTTTGTCATCTCTCTCTCTCCACCCCATGCTCGCTCGTTCTCTCCCCCTGTTTGTGCTCACGCACTTTCTCTCGTTTGTGCGTTCTCTCTTCACTTCTCATGTGTACTCTCTCTCTCTCTCTCTCTCCCCCCTCCCTCTCACTTGTGTTCTTTCTTTCCCTCTCCCTCCCTCCCTCTGAAGCCAGTGTGAAGTTTGCAATCTGAAATGGTCTTTCTCTCTCTCTCCCTCCCTCTCTCGTGTCCGTTCTCCTGGCAGTTTCCTCGAGTTATAACCCAGGGAGTTTAACCGAGGACAGCTTCCAAGTAACAACAACCCTGACTCCCGGCCCGCCCCACCCCACTGGGGCAGGAACGCAGGCTCCAGATTGGTTAGGCACACTGTCAATCATTTCCGGTGGGCGTGTCCCCTGGGCAGGACATGTGATTTGTGCATCAGTTGGATTGTTTCCATGACATCGCGCTTACATAACCGATTATATCATTGACCACCTGACATTCCAATCCAGGAATCACCATCTTCCCCCCCACCCCCCAACCCACCCACTTTCAAATCTGCAGCTTGGCATCTTAACGTAGTATTTCCAGCACAGACACAGGCCATTCAGCCCATCCGCTCCGTGCTGGTGTTTCTGCTCCACACGAGCCTCTTCCCACCCTCTCTCCATCTTCTATTCCTTTCTCCCTCATGTGTTTATCCAGCTTCCCCCTTAAATGCATTGATACTATTCACCTCGACCACTCCCTGTGGTAGCGAGTTCCACATTCTCCCCACTCTCCGGGGAAAGAAGTTCCTCCTGAATTCCCGATTGGATTTATGACTGACTATCTTATATTGATGGCCCCGAGTTCTGGTCTCGCCCGCAAGTGGAAACACCTTCTCTCCGTCGACCCCCATCAAAGCCCCTTTCATAATCTTAATTTATCAGGTCACCCCCCCCTCAGCCTTCTTCTTTCTAGAGAAAAGAGCCCCAGCCTGTTCAATCTTTCCCGACGGTTATAACCTTGTAAATATCCTAAGCACCTTCTCCAGTGCCTCGACATCCCCCGTTTTCCCTCCTGCTCTGCACCTCTGCAGTTTGAGCAGGTATGGTAACGACACTTTGAAAAGCGTCTCACCTGCAGTGAAAAGGACAAAGCAGGAGCCTGGAGGATATTTACCTCTAAGTAGCTGCGTCACTGAACAAACAGTGTGAAGGACAGAAGTGTCTGGGGGGAGTGGGGGCAAGAGGAGAGGGGCCTCTCAGCATTCAAGATAACAAGAATGTGTGCCTATTCATTTGGGACAAGCGTTGAGCTACCAACATCATTTATTTCACACAATTCTTAAAATATTAAATCACATTCAAAATATATACATCAATAAATAGATGTTAAAAATATTTGCTTCGGGTTTTAATTGTGATGGGTCCACCGCAGCTCTTCAGGGTGGGATACCCTTTTAAAAGGCGGTGCCTCAAAGCCTATCCCTGCTCCTGCATGCTTGTGATTGGAGCAGAGCTGTGATAGACAGCTGTGCCCACCCATGGCTGCCCAGCTGTCAATCAGCAGGGGCCCATCATTTAAAGTGGCTGCTTCATACATACTTTGACTTCCTTTTTTAACCATTTCTTTTCGGGAGTGGTGGGGAAAGACACTCCAGGACGGAATAGCCTCGGATCCATTTTCTGGCACGATGGCGGCTTGCTAATTATTCCCACCTTCCCTGTCATCCAAAACCAAACAGACTGCAAAATAAGACCACTGCAAAAGGGGAGGGAGCAGTGGGTTCAGCAACCCCACCCCCAGTTCATTTCCCCCTCCCCTATACCCATGCTGTCTATGGGCCCATCATTACCCCTCATCCCCCACACCCCATCCCTCTGTGTTCCTGCCCTTCCAGTGGTCGAGTTGCGTCCACCCTCACTCCCAGCGTGTCTTCAAGTCCCTGGCCCAGGCCTAGTCCATCATGGCCTCCAGCATCTCCAGGAACAACCTGTGCATGGGGACTTTCCCCTCCAGTTTCAGGCTGTGGAAGTGCTGCTGGGCCTGGTTGGCGGTCTGCCGCAGGAGGGGGAGGGTCATCAGCAGCTTGCCGGCCCTCTGCGGCTCCCCGGGGTGCTGGGCCGCCTCGTACTCCAGCAGGGCCTCGTGGAGCAGGTCCTGCAGCCGCTGGATGGCCTGAAGGTCATTGATGTGGACAGAGTCTGCAAGGGGGCAACAAAGGGCCGGTCAATTGACTATCTCCAATCCGTGCTTCCCCCCATTTCCTTTCCTTCACCCACTATTTTATAGAGTTCACAGCACAGAACCAGGCCATTCGGCCCCTCTGCTCCGTGCTGGTGTTTCTGCTCCACATGAGCCTCCTCCCACCCCCTCTCCATCTCCCCCCATCACCATCATCTTCTATTCCTTTCTCCCTCATGTGTTTATCCAGCTTCCCCTTAAATACATCGATACTATTCACCTCAACCACTCCCTGTGGTAGTGAGTTCCACATTCTCCCCACTCTCCGGGGAAATAAATTTTTCCTGAATTCCCCATTGGATTTATTAGTGACTCTCTTATATTGATGACCTCGAGTTCTGGTCTCGCCCGCAAGTTGAAACATCTCTACGTCTACCCTATCGAACCCCCTTCATAATCTTAAAGATCTCAATCAGGTCACCCCTCAGCCTTCTCTTTTCTAGAGAAAAAAGCCCCAGCCTGTTCAATCTTTCCTGATAGGAATAACCTCTCAGTTCTGATATCATTCCTTAGATCTTTTTTGTCCCTTCTCCACTGCCTCGATCTCCTTTTTTATAATACGGAGAGCAGAACTGTTCACAGTCACTCCGAGTGCGGTCTAACCAAGGTTCGATACAAGTTCAACATAACTTCTCTGCTTTTCAATTCAATCCCTGTATTAATGAACCCAGGACTTGCTTTGCTTTTTTTAAGGCCTCATTAACCTGTGTTGTTACTTTTAGTGGTTTGTGTATCTGTATCCCCAGATCCCTCTGTTCCTCCACCCTGTTGAGACTTTTTTATTCGTTCGTGGGATGTGGGCGTCGCTGGCCAGGCCAGCATTTATTGCCCATCCCTAATTGCCCTTGAGAAGGTGGTGGTGAGCTGCCTTCTTGAACCACTGCAGTCCGTGTGGGGTAGGTACACCCACAGTGCTGTTAGGGAGGGAGTTCCAGGATTTTGACCCAGCGACAGTGAAGGAACGGCCGATATAGTTCCAAGTCAGGATGGTGTGTGGCTTGGAGGGGAACTTGCAGGTGGTGGTGTTCCCATGCGTCTGCTGCCCTTGTCCTTCTAGTTGGTAGAGGTCCTGGGTTTGGAAAGTGCTGTCGAAGGAGCCTTGGTGCGTTGCTGCAGTGCATCTTGTAGATAGTACACACTGCTGCCACTGTGCGTCGGTGGTGGAGGGAGTGAATGTTTGTGGATGGGGTGCCAATCAAGTGGTGGTGAGGGAGGAAATTCTAGTGGCGGGGCGTGGACAGCTGAATGGTTTTGTGATAAAGGCTGTGGAAGGGTTTGAAAATGAGGGGAAGTCTTTGGGAATGAAAAGGAGGGACACATCCTGCAAAGGAGAAGGGGGGAAACGGAGGGAGGCACAGCGGCTAAAAATCTAGTGTGTGTACACACTTGCTGTCCAACCTCCTGTTGTCAGAATTACCATTCACACCTCTGCCTGAATAGTTAATACTGAAAATACCTCTGATCATTTACAGTGGAAATCCTGTATGTAAACAGTTGCCTGTCACGGTGTACTCACAACCTCCAGCCCACAGGAGTCACTCCGGAGCACAGTTTTGAAGTTTTCCACGGAAGATTTCCTGGTTTAATTTATTGTAAAATGGTGTAAATTTTTCCAGGGTTCTAGTGGGTCAGAGTTCACACTGTGCAGTTTAGCCCTGTACTTTTCCTTCGTACCGTCAAACAGGCTGTGTCAAACCACTGCAGGAGTTTGACAGAACTGAATTGCTGCTTCTAATATGTCTCAATATTCTAGAATAATACAAACTCTGTCTGCTCTCTCACTGGGCTCTGTACTGTAACTCTCTCTGCTCTCACCCTGGGCTCTGTACTGTATCTCTCTCTCCCTGGGCTCTGTACTGTATCTCTCTCCTCTCTCTCTCTCCCTGGGCTCTGTACTGTATCTCTCTCCTCCCTCTCTCTCTCTGGGCTCTGTACTGTATCTCTCTCTCTGGGCTCTGTACTGCAAAACTCTCTCTGGGCTCTGTACTGTAACTCTCTCTCCTCTCTCTGGGCTCTGTACTGTATCTCTCTCTGCTCTCTCTTTGGGCTCTGTACTGTAACTCTCTCCTCTCTGCTCTCTCTCTGTGCCCTGTACTGTATCTCTCTTCTCTCTCTCTCTGGGCTCTGTACTGTATCTCTCTCCTCTCTCTCTCTCTGGGCTCTGTACTGTATCTCTCTCCTCTCTCTCTCTGGACTCCGTACTGTATTTCTCTCCTCTCTGTCTCACTCTCTCTGGGCTCTGTACTGTATCTCTCTCCTCTCTCTCTGGGTTCTGTACTGTATCTCTCTCCTCTCTCTCTGGGCTCTGTACTGTATCTCTCTCCTCTCTCTCTGGGCTCTGTACTGTATCTCTCTCCTCTCTCTCTCTGGGCTCTGTACTGTATCTCTCTCCTCTCTCTCTCTGGGCTCTGTACTGTATCTCTCTCCTCTCTCTCTCTGGGCTCTGTACTGTATCTCTCTCCTCTCTCTCTCTGGGCTCTGTACTGTAACTCTCTCTGCTCTCTCTCTGGGCTCTGTACTGTATCTCTCTCTGATCTCTCTCTGGGCTCTGTAGTGTATCTCTCTCTCTGTGCTCTGTACTGTAACTCTCTCTGGGCTCTGTACTGTAACTCTCTCCTCTCTCGCTCTCTCCCTGGGCTCTGTACTGTATCTCTCTCCTCTCTCTGGGCTCTGTACTGTAACTCTCTCTGCTCTCTCCCTGGGCTCTGTACTGTATCTCTCTCCTCCCTCTCTCTCTCTCTCTGGGCTCTGTACTGTATCTCTCTCCTCCCTCTCTCTCTCTGTGCTCTGTGCTGTATCTCCCTCCGGGCTCTGTACTGTATCTCTCTCCTCTCTCTGGGCTCTGTACTGTAACTCTCTCTGCTCTCTCCCTGAGCTCTGTACTGTATCTCTCTCCTCCCTCTCTCTCTCTGGGCTCTGTACTGTATTTCTCTCCTCCCTCTCTCTCTCTGTGCTCTGTACTGCATCTCTCTCCTCTCCCTGGGCTCTGTACTATATCTCTCTCCTCCCTCTCTCTGGGCTCTGTACTGTATCTCTCTCCTCTCTCTCTCTCTCTGGGCTCTGTACTGTAACTCTCTCTGCTCTCTCCCTGGGCTCTGTACTGCATCTCTCTCCTCTCCCTGGGCTCTGTACTATATCTCTCTCCTCTCTTTCTCTCTCTGGGCTCTGTAGTGTATCTCTCTCTGGGCTCTGTACTGTTTCTCTCTCCACTCTCTCTCTCTCTCTCTCTCTGGGCTCTGTACTGTATCTCTCTCCTCTCTCTCTCTCTCTCTCTCTATCTCTCTCTGGGCTCTGTACTGTATCTCTCTCCACTCTCTCTCTCTCTCTCTCTGGGCTCTGTACTGTATCTCTCTCCACTCTCTCTCTCTCTCTCTCTCTGAGCTCTGTACTGCATCTCTCTCCATTCTCTCTCTCCCCTCTCTCTGGGCTCTGTACTGTATCTCTCTCCTCTCTCTCTCTGGGCTCTGTAGTGTATCTCTCTCCTCTCTCTCTCTGGGCTCTGTACTGTTTCTCTCTCCACTCTCTCTCTCTCTGGGCTCTGTACTGTATCTCTCTCCACTCTCTCTCTGGGCTCTGTACTGTATCTCTCTCCTCTCTCTCTCTGGGCTCTGTACTGTATCTCTCTCCTCTCTCTCTCTGGGCTCTGTAGTGTATCTCTCTCCTCTCTCTCCATCTAGGCTCTGTAGTGTATCTCTCTCCACTCTCTCTCTCTCTCTGGGCTCTGTACTGTATCTCTCTCCACTCTCTCTCTCAGGGCTCTGTACTGTATCTCTCTCCTCTCTCTCTATCTAGGCTCTGTACTGTATCTCTCTCCTCTCTCTCTGGGCTCTGTAGTGTATCTCTCTCCTCTCTCTCTCTCTGGGCTCTGTACTGTATCTCTCTCTCTCTGGGCTCTGTCCTGTATCTCTCTCCTCTCTCTCTCTGGGCTCTGTACTGTATCTCTCTCCTCCCTCTCTCTCCGGGCTCTGTACTGTATCTCTCTCCTCTCTCTCTCTGGGTTCTGTACTGTATCTCTCTCTCTCTGGGCTCTGTACTGTATCTCTCTCTCTCTGGGCTCTGTACTGTATCTCTCTCCTCTCTCTCTCTCTGGGCTCTGTACTGTATCTCTCTCCTCTCTCTCTCTCTGGGCTCTGTACTGTATCTCTCTCCTCTCTCTCTCTGGGTTCTGTACTGTATCTCTCTCTCTCTGGGCTCTGTACAGTATCTCTCTCTCTCTGGGCTCTGTACTGTATCTCTTTCCTCTCTCTCTGGGCTCTGTACTGTATCTCCCTCCTCTCTCTCTCTGGGCTCTGTACTGTATCTCTCTCCTCTCTCTCCCTGGGCTCTACTGTATCTCTCTCTCTCTGGGCTCTGTACTGTATCTCTCTCCTCTCTCTCTGGGCTCTGTACTGTAACTCTCTCCTCTCTCTCTGGGCTCTGTACTGTATCTCTCTCTCTCTGGGCTCTGTACAGTATCTCTCTCTCTCTGTGCTCTGTACTGTATCTCTCTCCTCTCTCTCTCTCCTCTCTCTCTGGGCTCTGTACTGTGTCTCTCTCTGGGCTCTACTGTATCTCTCTCTCTCTGGGCTCTGTACAGTATCTCTCTCTCTCTGGGCTCTGTACTGTATCTCTTTCCTCTCTCTCTGGGCTCTGTACTGTATCTCCCTCCTCTCTCTCTCTGGGCTCTGTACTGTATCTCTCTCCTCTCTCTCCCTGGGCTCTACTGTATCTCTCTCTCTCTGGGCTCTGTACTGTATCTCACTCCTCTCTCTCTCTCTGGGCTCTGTACTGTAACTCTCTCCTCTCTCTCTCTCTCTGGGCTCTGTACTGTATCTCTCTCTCTCTGGGCTCTGTACTGTATCTCTCTCTCCTCTCTCTCTCTCTGGGCTCTGTACTGTATCTCTCTCCTCTCTCTCTCTGGGCTCTGTACAGTATCTCTCTCTGTGCTCTGTACTGTATCTCTCTCCTCTCTCTCTCTCTGGGCTCTGTACTGTATCTCTCTCCTCTCTCTCCCTGGGCTCTGTACTGTATCTCTCTCTCTCGGGGCTCTCTACTGTATCTCTCTCTCTCTGGGCTCTGTACTGTATCTCTCTCTCTCTGGGCTCTGTACTGTATCTCTCTCCTCTCTCTCTGGGCTCTGTACTGTAACTCTCCTCTCTCTCTCTGGGCTCTGTACTGTATCTCTCTCTCTCTGGGCTCTGTACTGTATCTCTCTCTCTCTGGGCTCTGTACTGTATCTCTCTCTCTCTGGGCTCTGTACTGTATCTCTCTCCTCTCTCTCTCTCTGGGCTCTGTACTGTATCTCTCTCCTCTCTCTCTGGGCTTTGTACTGTGTCTCTCTCCTCTCTCTCTGGGCTCTACTGTATCTCTCTCCTCTCTCTCTCTCTCTCTGGGCTCTGTACTGTATCTCACTCCTCTCTCTCTCTCTCTGGGCTCTGTACTGTATCTCACTCCTCTCTCTCTCTCTGGGCTCTGTACTGTATCTCTCTCCTCTCTCTCTCTCTGGGCTCTGTACTGTATCTCTCTCCTCTCTCTCTCTCTGGGCTCTGTACTGTGTCTCTCTCCTCTCTCTGGGCTCTGTACTGTATCTCTCTCCTCTCTCTCTCTCTGGGCTCTGTACTGTATCTCTCTCCTCTCTCTCTCTGGGCTCTGTACTGTATCTCTCTCCTCTCTCTCTCTCTGGGCTCTGTACTGTATCTCTCTCATCTCTCTCTCTCTGGGCTCTGTACTGTATCTCACTCCTCTCTCTCTCTCTCTCTGGGCTCTGTACTGTATCTCTCTCCTCTCTCTCTCTGGGCTCTGTACTGTATCTCACTCCTCTCTCTCTCTCTGGGCTCTGTACTGTATCTCACTCCTCTCTCTCTCTCTGGGCTCTGTACTGTATCTCACTCCTCTCTCTCTCTCTCTCTCTCTGGGCTCTGTACTGTATGTCTCTCCTCTCTCTGGGCTCTGTCCTGTAACTCTCTCTCTCTCTCTGGGCTCTGTACTGTATCTCACTCCTCTCTCTCTCTCTCTCTCTGGGCTCTGTACTGTATCTCTCTCCTCTCTCTGGGCTCTGTACTGTATGTCTCTCCTCTCTCTCTCTCTGGGCTCTGTCCTGTAACTCTCTCTCTGGGCTCTGTACTGTCACTCACTCTCTCTCTCTCTCTGGGCCCAGCAATGGGACACACACGTACCTGAGTTTGCCAGCGCCAGTGCTTTCAGAGTGACAAACTCCTCAGTTTCCAGATTCAGACTCTTGTAGCGCTTCACGAGCTGCAGGATGGAGCAGTTGAGTTCCGTGAGGCCGGACAACATTGAGAACTCCTTGTCCATGACGTAATCCTCCGCATAGATGAGCTGGTCCTCGTAGGGCAGGGAACGGTAAACAATGCCCAGGAGCAGCACCTCCATCCACACACTCTGCAACACACTCATCTGGTCCTCCAGGGTCAGGGAGGAGAAGCCTGAGAGAGAGGGGGGTGGGGGGGAGGAGGAAAGTGACAGATACATGAAGGCACCACAATCCATCCTAACAGCAGCACAGAGGGCCGCAAAAACCCCTTTCAACGGCGGACGGTCTGTCGTGAACCACCCCATCTCGGTATCAAGGTGGTGTGTATCTGGGGCAGCTCATTGATCACCTGGGTCTGATCGCGACTCCCCGCACAGTCAAAGAGCCCAGCCCCCACCATTCCCAGTTCCGCAGTGGCTGAGGGTCTGAAGGGAAGTGCGCCCTGGCAGGGGTCGGTACGTCAGGAGAAGCAGAGACTTCAATCAGCGGTCTGACTCGGACAGGTCAGCTGGCTGGGAAATTAGAACTGGGACAGTGTAGAGGGAACTTTACTCTGTATCTAACCCCGTTTTTTTTTAGGTGGCCTTTATACCCCAGGCCCCTTTTATATAATCTATGTCGAGGGGGCCTTTATTCCTCAGGCCCCCTTTATGTACATAATTTTAAAATAACTTTATTAAAACCAGATAAATAAACAAAACTCAAATTAAAATGCCATTCTCGGCGTCGACAATGCACTCCAGTCCCTGCGGTGCCCACCGGTCGCGGAAGGCCTCAAGCGTACCGGCGGACACCGCATGCTCCTTTTCCAGGGACAACCGGGCGCGAATGTAACCGCGGAAGAGGGGCAGGCAATCGGGGAGGACGGAACCCCTCCCCCGATGGCCCGCAGCCTGGGCCTGTGAATTGCCACCTTGGCCAGGCCCAGGAGCAGACCGACGAGGAGATCCTCCTCCCGGCCCAAGCCCCTCCGCACCGGGTGCCCAAAGATCAGGAGCGTGGGACTGAAGTGCAGCCAGAATTTGAGGAGCAGCCCCTTCAGATACTCAAATAGGGGTTGCAACCTCGCACACTCCGTATAAACGTGGAACACGGACTTGTCCAGGCCGCAGAAAGTACAGGTGGCCTGGGAGTCCGTGAACCTACTTAAAAGTCGATTGCACGGGACTGCTCTGTGCAGCACCCTCCACCCCAGGTCCCCGATGTAAAGGGGGAAGACTCCCGCGTAGAGAGACCTCCATCGGGGTTTCCCCTCGCCGCCAGATGGCAACGCGGACCGCCAGGGCGTGTCCAGCCGGCTGACGAGGGCGAGGAAGTGGAGAGTGTGCAGGAGCAGCCCGTACAGGAAACCCCTCCGCGACGATTGGAATGGCACGGAGGGCATTTCTGAGAGGCGGCTCGGGTTTGCGGGACCAGCTCCAAAAGAGGGTTTTGGGGCCACGGTCCGATGAGCAGTTCTGGTCGAGCGGGGGTCAGCTCGGCCGGGATTGCTCCGCACTCCCGAGCCCCCTCGCCACCCACAGTGAGGGGCGTCCCGAGGGTTTCAGCTACTCCTCTGCCCACGGGACCGTCCCGGAGTCGGCCGCCCGGACAGCCGAGGCGCTCTCCTCCGCCGGCGGGGAAGCGCCCTGACTGGAGGCGACCATGTTCCAGACTCGGAAAAGATCCCGGTAAAAGACAGGCAACTCCCTCAGAGAGGCGCGGCTAACGGACTCCACCGGGAGCTGTCTGTCGTCTTGAAGGCAGTGACACTGGCGGAAAAAATACGTCGCCAGCGCACACCATCTGGGAGGATGCTCGACGTACAGGTATCTCTGCAGGGTCCGAAGGCGGAGAGTCGCAGCCTGGGTGCAGACGCACACCAGCGACTGACCGCCCTCCTCAATCGGGAAACTCAGGACCGCGGCAGAGACCCAGTGTTTCCTCTTGCCCCAGAAGAAATCGACGAGTTTCTTCTGGATCTTGGTGGCAAATAGAGGGGGCGGGGCCAAAGTGACCAACCGGTACCACAACATGGAGGCCACCAGTTGGTTTATGACCAACGCTCGGCCCCTGTAGGAAAGCACTCGGAGCAGTCCTGTCCAGCGCCCCAGCCGAGCGGTGACTTTCGCCTCCAACTCCTGCCAGTTTGCCGGCCAGGCTCCCTCAGCGGGGCTAAGGTGGACTCCCAGATAGAGGAGGTGCGTGGTGCTCCACGCAAAAGGTGTCATCTCCTCCGTCAGGGAAGCCACCCGCCACTGACCCACCAGGAGTCCGGAACATTTCTCCCAATTGATCCTCGCGGAGGACGCGGCAGTAAAGGTCTGCTGGCAGTCGCGCATCCTCCGCAAGTCAACGGGATCTGTGACTGCGAGGAGCACGTCGTCGGCGTAAGCCGAGAGGACGACCCGCATGGCCGGCTCGCGCAGAGCCAATCCCGTCAACCTCCTGCGAAGCAGGCACAGGAAGGGCTCCACGCAGATGGTATACGATTGGCCGGACATGGGGCATCCCTGACGCACTCCTCTCCCAAAGCGAAGGGGCGCCGTCAAGGACCCGTTAACTTTGACTAGACACTCTGCGGCAGCGTATAAAAGCCGGACATGGGCCACGAAATGCGGCCCGAGTCCGAAAGCGCGCAGAGTCCCGAAAAGGTATTCGTGATCCACCCTGTCGAACGCCTTCTCCTGATCGAGGGAGAGAAAGGCGACCGACTTACCAGTCCTCTGGGAAAGATGGATCAGGTCCCGGACCAGGTGGATGTTGTCCTGGATGGACCGGCCCGGGACCGTGTCGGACCCGTCGGGGTGGATCATGTGGGCCAGCACGGAGCCCAGGCGGGTAGACATAGCCCGGGCAAAGATCTTATAATCTGTGCTGAGGAGGGAGACCGGACGCCAGTTTTTAAGCAGGCGGAGATCGCCCCTCTTCGGCAGCAGGACGGTGACCGCCCTGCGCCACGAGAGGGGCATCTCCCTGGTCGCCAGGCTTTCCCCCAGGACCCGCGCGTAATAGTCCCCCAGGACGTCCCAGAACGCCCTGCGGAACTCCACGGTCAACCCATCCAGCCCTGGGGATTTGCCCCTCGAGAGCTGGTGGAGGGCGCCAGTCAGCTCCGCCAACGTGAGCGGAGCCTCCAATCCTTCGGCAGGTCCTCCCACAAAACTCTGCGCGCATCCTCGCTGGACGGATCCGGAGAGAACAACGCACTGTAATAAGTCCGGACCAGGAGGCCCATTCCCTCCGGATCCGTGATGGAGGATCCGTCGTCGGCCAGCAGCTCGACGAGCTGCTTACGGACCCCCCGCCATTTTTCCAGCGAGTCGAAGAAGGGTGAGGCGCGGTCCAAATCTTCCAGGATCTGGATCCGCGACCTCACGTACGCGCCTCGGGACCCTGTGAGCTGCAGGTCCCTCAGCGCGCCCTTCTCTTTGTACGCCTGCCACAGGGCCGGGTCCACGACGGCATGACCGAGGCGGGACTCCAAGTCGAGCACCTCCCTCTCAAGGCGCCCGATCTCGGCTTCCCGCCTCTTGGTCGACCCCTTCGCGTACCCCTGACAGAAGACGCGGATGTGAGTCTTGCCCACATCCCACCATAGCCTCAAGGAGGGGAAGCCCCCCTGCTTCCTTCTCCAGTCGTCCCAGAATCGACAGAACGAGTCCCGAAATCGCTCGTCTTCCAGCAGCCGGTTGTTAAAGTGCCAGTACGCGGACCCCGCCCGCGTGCGGAGCGGAGTGAACTCCGCCCACACCAGGCGGTGGTCCGAGCACGGCACCAGCCGCATGGAGGCCGCCGAGACGCGGGAAACGTACGCCTGCGAAATGTAGAGGCGGTCGATTCGCGACCCCCCTCCTCCAGACCTCCACGTGAAGGCGCTGGAGTCGGGATGGAGATTCCGCCAGACGTCCACCAAGTTAAGGGAGCTGATCAGTCCCCTCAACTTCTCCACCGACGCTTGGCTGCGCTGGGGTCCGGAGCGATCCCCCACCTCGAGGGTGCAGTTAAAATCCCCCCCGAGGATGATGCACTCGCCGCTATCGATGGAGCTCAAGAGAGCGGACACTTCTTCAAAGAAGCGCGCTTGCAACGCGCCGGGCCTGGGCGCGTACACGTTCACAAGGTGGAGCGGCACGCTACCCAGGCGAACGGCGAGGTGGAGCAAGCGGCCTGGCACTAGCTCCTTGACCCCCAAGCTTTCCGGCTGAAAAGTCGGGGCCAACAAGATAGCCACCCCACTAGAAATAAGGGTGAGGTGACTCATGTAGACCCCACCCTGCCACTCCAGGAGCCAGGTGGCTTCGTCTCCCAGAACGGTGTGGGTTTCCTGCAGAAAGCTCACCGCGTATCTCCCTTCCCTGAGGACTGAGAGATTGTGAAATCTGCGGTAAGACCCTCTGCTGCCATTGATGTTGAGGCTGGCTATGGTTATCTTCATGTCAAAGGTACTTAAAACCCGTCACCGACACCTCACTGTGAGGAGGGAGTGGAAGTGCACCTGGCCCTCCACTCCCCCAGCAACCCATTGAGGAACACATTAAACCAGCGCCTCTCAACCAGTTTCACGCCCGCGCGCTTGCCCGTTATCTTCAGGGCGGCATGGACAGACTGGATGATCAGCGCCAGATTCGACCAGCGGTCGAGGGCCAGCTGAACTTTATCGCGGCAACCCCTGCAAGCCGCGAGGAAATCCTGGAGTTCCGCCGTGGGGATGAGAGGAGATTCGGTGGGAGGCACGAGGGACTCCACCACCTCACTGGCGATGGAATCAAGATCATCCTCCGTGCACCACACCGAATCCCCATCCTCCTCCAGGTCGTCACCGCCAGCGGCCGACACATCCGCGCCAGCTGGTCCCGCCTCCGTCACGATCCCACCCCCAGGATCGATGGCGGAGGAGTCCTCTCTGGGTTCTATTGTAAAACTGGAGCCTGTGGGCGCCAGCAGCCCAGGACCCCCCTCCACCTCCGTCCCCAGGCCAATGAGTGGTCCAGGGGAGACATAAGATCCCGACTCCGGAAATCCAGCCGGAGCAGAGACCGGAGGCGGAGAGAGGAGGCCATCTCCCGCTCCGCCAGCACCCACAGGTCCAGCAGATGGGGCAGCATTCTCAGTGCTCACCGGGTCGGGTGTTTCCTGGTTGGTGGTGGACTCCGGCTGGGAGGGCTGACCCTCTGGGGCGTCGCCCTCCCCTTCATTCAGGACACCCAACACAGTAGCAGTGGCAGAATGGGCGGCGTCCCCAGGCTCCCTCACCACAAGCAGGGCCCCACTTACTCCTTCAGGAGGGGCCTCACGTACCGGGGCCATCCCCTCCCCTCCATCCTGAGGAATAGGGAGCTCCTGCCCGGACTTTGTAGCCTTGGTGGTGGCGGTAGGGGGAACCTGAGGACCTGAAAAACAGGAGGCAGCTCCCCTCCAACAGATGGGCCCTGCACCTCAGGGCCCTGTGTTATTTCTGTGGAGGGGTGCCTTCTCCTCTTTTTCCCACTAGGGCGCGGAGGCTCAGAGATCTCCATGTCATCAGAGGCCTCCGCCTCCGCACCCTTTTTTTCCTTTTTAGTCACCCTGGGCCTGAGCCCAGCCCTGGGACAGGTGGATTCCATGGGAATGGGCTTTGTGCTGAGCTGAGGCTCGGGTTGAGTCAAAGTGTCCAGGGGACGCGCCTCATGATGTTTCTTTTTTCCCCGCGTCTTCCTTCCGCTCGGACGGACGCTCCCCTCCCCGCCGGAGGGTGTGAAAACCACAGCCTCTGGAACCGACTGAGCGGTGTCTATTGGATGTGTGGGGGGAGTGGGAGGAGGTGCTGTGGAACCACTCTGGGCCGCCGAGGTGGAGCTGGTGGCCGGGAGATTGGGGCAGTTCTTCCGAACATGCCCCACCCCCTTGCAGACGTGGCACCGCGCCCCATCCGAGGTCCGGAAGACGCGGTAGGCCGTCCCCTGAATCTCTATACCGAAGTGGCCCTCCAAGACCTCCTCCCGCGCCAGCTGCATGAATAGCTGGCGGCGGAAGGAGTAGAGATGTTGGAGGCTGTGCTCCCGAAGACCGAGCGGGACTGGGGTGATCCCTGACCTCACCTCCCCCAGATGGTGTAGGTGGGGGAGGAGGAGCTCATCAGGAATGAAGGGTGGGACGTTCGACAAGGTTACCCGATGTGCAGTGGCCCCCAGAGGGTCCACTGGCAGGAAAATCCCACCCACTGTGAGCCCCGTACTTAGGGCGAGGGACACAGCCCGCTCGGTCTTCAGGAAGAACACAGCCTTCCCATACATCTTTGAGGCTGCAACAATGGCCGAGGGGCCGACAACCACGGCCATTGCCTTAACACAAGCCTCAATAGTCATATTAGGATGAGTGTAACTCTTCACCCAATGCTTTGATGTTAAGATTTTAAATGGTGACGGGGCCACAGGAGCAGCTGTCGCAGCTGCTGCAGCATAGGAGGGCCCCGCCACCGGAGAGAACTGAGAAGTCATGGGGTAGAAGAGTTACAGGTACTTTGTTGAGAGCAAAAAAAAAGAGCAAATACAATAAATCAAAAAAGCAACCCTTAAAGGATGTAGCACAGGGAAGAGGCTGAGGGAGAGGAAGGCCAGGAGGAATCAGTCTTTGTTGGTATTTTAAAGAAGTCTTGTAGCTGGTCTTCCAGTTGGGAGGGTGAGGTGATGTCTTCACCTGGGTCAGCTGTAAGCTGCCAAGGCACACACCTCCTTCGATGTTCAGATAAGAGAAAAGAGAAGAGAAGTCTCTTCACCTGGGCAGCTCCAGCTGTCCCAGGCTTAGTAGTTGGGGTGGGGAGGGAGCTCCCTATCCAAAGATGTTAAACACAGGAGCTCCCTATTGAAAAATACAGCCCCACCCAAGGTCTTCAGGTCTCTTCTTTCCCCACCCCCAACAATCAATGAAAAAGGCTTCAGGATAAAACTATCTCACAAAAGAGTTTCCAGTTCTTCCAGTTCTCTGCCTTCCTTCCTTTGTTGAAATTTGGAAAAAATTTTTGTTTCAGTTTGAGTCTCCCTCTTGCAGCAGTCACACAGCCTGCAGCCTCCAACCTCTGCACACAGCCACAGTCAGCTTCACCTCGTTGATGCACTCAGGCTCCCAAATCAGAGAGCAGCCAATCCCACTGCTGTACCTGTCCTGGGAGTGTTTGATGGGGGACAGTGTCGAGGGAGCTTGACTCTGTATCTAACCCCTTTTTTTTTTTTACTGTACCTGTCGGAGTGTTTGATGGGGACAGTATAGAGGGAGCTTTACTCTGTATCTAACCCCCGTACTGTACCTGTCCTGGGAGTGTTTGATGGGGACAGTGTAGAGGGAGCTTTACTCTGTATCTAACCCCCGTGCTGTACCTGTCCTGGGGAGTGTTTGATGGGGACAGTATAGAGGGAGCTTTACTCTGTATCTAACCCCCGTGTTGTACCTGTCCTGGGAGTGTTTGATGGGGACAGTGTAGAGGGAGCTTTACTCTGTATCTGACCCCCGTACTGTACCTGTCCTGGGAGTGTTTGATGGGGGACAGTGTAGAGGGAGCTTTACTCTGTATCTGACCCCCGTACTGTACCTGTCCTGGGAGTGTTTGATGGGGACAGTGTAGAGGGAGCTTTACTCTGTATCTAACCCCCGTGTTGTACCTGTTTGAGCTACGAAATTTAGAACAGAGCTGGGAGAAACAGCGATAAAGTAAGACAGGAAACGTGGGGAACATTGAAGAAGTAAAGTGCTGGCTGGACAAGGTGGAACGTTGAGGGAGTGAGTTAATGTGCTGAGAATTTCCTTTAAAATTGAACAGAGTGACTTTGACACAAATAGCTGCATCTCATCCCAGGCCTGGCTCGAATTGCTGTTTGTGTGTTTTCCTGCTTCAGTTTTATAAATTAATATCTTTGCGTTCAGCAGCTTCATTCAACCACCTCTCATCGTGTCAAGGCCGAGGCATTTAGTCTCTGAGCAATTGACGCCGATTCAAACTAACTTGACCCCAGGCAGCGCCATGAGGCTTAGACTGACTAGGCCGGGCTCCCCGTCCTGAAGTGGGGGGGGCGGGGGGTGGGTGGGATCTCTCCACCTCCACTTGGCCTAACTCCGGTTATTTTTCCCAATCACAAACCAGAAAATTCCCAGTGCCTCTTCGGGAGACTCTATTATCCTGGTGCAAAGGCAAGCTAACTGTGAAATGATTAGATTTTTAAAAATTTGGTCAACACCCCTAGTGCCCTCAGTGGGAGCTCAGATTCTGCAAGGCCAGTTTGTTTTGTGCTGTGACTCCCAGTTTTCTACCAGGCCGAGGTTCAAGGCGGTTTAGACACAGTACTGCAGGTAAGGCCGAGCCAGTGATAAGTAACAGCTCAGCAAAGAAGTTAACCTAAATCTTTATAAACCACTGGTTAGGCCTCAACCGGAGAATTCAGTCCAATTCTGGGCGCCAAACTTTAAGGAAGCATGTCAAGGCTTCGGAGGAGATTTACCGGAATGGTCCCAGGGATGAGGGACTTCAGTTCATGTGGAGAGACCGGGAGAAGCTGGGATTGTTCTCTTCAGAGCAGAGAAGGTTAAGGGGGAGATTTAATCGAGGCGTTCACAATCAGGAAGGGTTTTGACGGAGTAAATCAGGAGAAACTGTTTCCGGTGGTGGGAGGGTCGGTAACCAGAGGGACACGGATTGAAGATAATTGATCAAAGAACCAGAGGGGGAGATGAGAATGCTTTTTTTTTTTACACAGTGAGTTGTTGTGATCTGGAACGCGCTGCCTGAAAGGGCGGTGGAAGCAGATTCAATAGTAACTTTCAAAAGGGGGAATTGGATAAATAGTTGAAGGGGGAAATTTGTAGGGTTATTGGGGAAAGGGCAGGGGATTAATTGGATAGCTCTTTCAAAGGGCTAGTACAGGCTCAAGGGGCTGAATAGCCTCCTTCTGCGCTGTCCAATGCTACAGTTCCTCTGCTGTTTCTGGAATTCAATAGCAGGCCATCCCTGATTGTGTTCTCGACTCTCTCCGGCCACCGAGTCCCTCCGCTGTCGTCCTCCTCCTCACTGCCTCGGAGGGTCACACAGGCCGACAGCCAATCAAGCAGCCCCGAGGAGACGCGGTGGAGGACGGCCTGCTGTTTGGCTCCGAGCGCGAGGGATCCCGAGGAGCGGAATCCCGAGGAGCGAATTCCCGAGGAGCGGTACCTGGGATGTGCTTGGCCCAGCCGATGATGACAACGAGCTCCCGGTCAGCCAGGTCACAGAGCGTGGTGACGGCTTTGATGTAACTGTCGGGCACCGTGGGATCCGGCATGGCATAAAGCTTCTCTGGCTCTGCTGCCAGCAGGTAGGTAATGACCTTGTTCACCGAGGTGCCTGGAGTGGGAGGGAGGGAGAGGTAGGGGGCGGGGAAAAGAGATTAGTTTGCTCTCGGTCGCTCCACCACCTTCTTGCCCCTTTTCCTTTTTTTTTTTTGAGTGTATCAAATCCTGCACCCAGCACATGTCTGTCACAGCTTAAACCCCGCCCCCCCCTCCCCCACCCAGGCCTCGTGTACCCCGAGCTTCGCGCCCCGGGCCTTGCATTTCAGGCCTCTCGCCCCTGTGTCACATTCTATTACACATACTGAAACCAATTTTCAAATAAAGCCTGCGATTCGCAACCCGGTCTCTGCTGCTGCCTGACTGACCTCAGCAGCTGACAGGCAGCCACAATCCCCCTGGATTTGCCCCAAGACGAGTGCGGTGGAGGGGGAGGGGGCTATCCTAACCCGGCTGTGCTCCCCAGACACGTCTGTAACTCCATCCCCCTCTCCCTCCCCAGCCCCGCCGAGCAGCTACCATGTTCCCCGCACCCCCCCGCACAGGGCGATCTTACCCGCTCTCTTCGCCGAGGGGAGTGGCTCCAAGCTCAGGTAGGCTGTGCTCAGGGTGTCAGGCCTCTGTTTATACTTCTGTCTCCCGCCCCGCACACGGTCTAACCGGACGCCTGTAAGAGAAGGATCGCACGATCACTAACCCGAGGCTCACCACCCACAGACACCCCCACCCTGTGTTTCAGAGAGAGAGAGAGAGAGAGTGACTAGCATTTCTACAGGGTCTTTCACCACCTCAGGACATTCAGAGGAGCAGTTGGGGCCAGGGGTGGGGGAATGAGGTGTTTGGCCTCAGTGCCTGTGTGGGTGGGGGTTGGGGGGGGTAGTGGGGGAGGGAAGGAATTGGATCATGAGGTTAAAGGTCAAACGAGCGAGCACGCGACGAACTCTGACCTTCCTTCATCATCCCGACACTCAGGCATTTGGTGAACCGGCATGCCTGGCAGGATTTCCGCCGACGCTTGGTGATCTCGCAGTCACTGGCAGCGGGACAGCTGTACTCGATACTTCCTGGAACAGAGAGAGCGACAGAGTGAGGGCGATGCCTCCCCTAGCCGACCAGCACCCACCGCGCACCCCCCCCCCCCCCCCCCCCCCCCCGCGGAGAGGTCAAAGGGCTCGTTTACCTTGGATCGTGCGTTTGAAGAAGGCTTTGCAGGCCTCACAGGAGGCCACGCCGTAGTGATAGCCCGAGGCCACGTCCCCGCACACCAGGCACAACCTCTTGACCAGCGAGCTCAGAACGTGCTTGCACTGGACCCGGGCCAGGTGCTCCCCTCCGCGCCTCTCCTCCGGCCCCGCGTACGGAGGCGACTCCCGGCCCTGGCGGCTGGAGTCCGATGAGCTGCTAGAACTGCGCTGGTCCGGGCTGGGTGGCTCCCTCTTGATGTAGGCCAGGCTCTCCCTGCTGCTGCAGTGCTCCTGCAGGGACATCCCCACACGAACCTGCTGTCAAATTCCACACCGCTGTATTTATCCAAATTCTCCTTCTGCATCCCCCCCCACCGCCGCACGACCACCTCAGGCCTCTGGACAGGGACAGGGGCCTGAATTTAGGCCTCAGTATTGAGACAGAGGCCTGGATTTAGGCCTCAGTATTGAGATATGGGCCTGGATTTAGGCCTCAGTATCGAGACAGGGGCCTGGATTTATGTCTCACGCCTGTAGAGCTGGGGCCTGGATTTGGGCCTCAGTATCGAGACAGGGGCCTGGATTTAGGCCTCAGTATCGAGACAGGGGCCTGGATTTAGGACTCAGCCCTCTTTACAGATGACAGGGGACTGGATTAGGCCTCAGTAACAAGACAGGAGCCTTGATTTAGGCCTCTGACCTCCGTTGGCAAGGGGCCACATTTCAGTCAAGTTTGACTCTTAACAGGCAACTTGAGGAATACGTTACCAGGCCGCGATTTGGGCTGCGGGCACGCGTTGAAGCCCAGCCCGAGGTTGCTCGGGGTTTGCGGGTGCCTGGGGTTGCCACAATATCCCAGAGCTGTGCATTGTTTCGATGCATTGAAGGGGCAGGAGATCAGTCAGATGTGAGGGGAAATCTTCAGAAGGAGGGAGAGAGGGAGTTGAAAGGTGTGTCTTGTCACTGTGTGTACTCTGGTTCAAGAAGGAATGCTGAATTGACGTGTTTGAACAGCTCACGGTGTCCTTGCCTTGCCGAACAACATGGGAGAGACTCAGCTCTCCAGCTTTCTTTGTCTCTTTCTCCACTCAGTCTTTCTCCACTTCTCCCTCCCTCCCTCCTCCTCAAGGCAACTCCCCCTTTCTCAACTCCAACTCAATCTAGCCTCGCCACCCGAGCACTGGGGATTATTTAACTCCAAGCATCTCCCAAAACAGTCTCCGAGTTTCTCTCCCCTTCAGCCGAGCTCCTGGGTCCGCCCTCCCTGTCCCCCGCCTTGGGCCCCCTGGGGAATAGGGATTGTTGGGGGGGGGGGGGGGGTCACGTGCTGGGTAGGTTGGAGGGAAGACTGCGCGCAGTAGCGTGGAGAGACTCCTCCTCCCATCTGCCGCTCACGAGAGAGCAGACACCACTGCCCGAGCGTCCGTCCTTCCCGGCTGAGGCTATTCGACTGCATGGGGCGTCGGGGCCCAGCTAACGCTGTGCTGGCCTGCGGGGCCGCACACCAGCCCCTCACAGCCATGAAGCGTTGCAGTGCAGGTAAACGCGGAGCCAATTTGTGCAGAGCAAGATCCCACAAACAGCGATGCGATAATGACCCAGATCATCTGTTTTTAGGGACGTTGGGTTGAGGGATAAAAATTGGGCCCGGGACTCCGGGGAGAACTCCCTCCCCGCCGCCCCCCCCCCACCACTCTTCTTCCAATGGGATCTTTTACCTCCACCCGAGAGGGGCAGATGGGGCCTCGGTTTAATGTCTCATCCGAAAGATGTGGGTTGTATGAAGTACCCACCCCCACTGTGCTGGGGGGAGGGGGTTGATGGGGTAGGGGTTGGGGCCGAATGGCTCAGCTACCCAGTCACTGATTCATACCTGTCAGTAGATTCAGGAAGGAAGCACTGGGCGGGTTAACTGAGAGAGGCCTGCGAGGGCTCGGTGATCCAAATCCAGGAGCAGAGCCCGGCTGAGGGCAGGGCCCTTGCACTGACAGGCAAAGCAACCTCTCCCTCCTCACCCTCTGTTCCCTCCTCACCCTCTCTCCTCCTGTTACTTCCTAACCAAGCCTGGCAGCTCATGAATATTCAAGCAGCCCCTTGGTGGGAAGGAGCCAATCAAACGTCACCGGGAGGAGGTGGGGGGTGGGGCCGGACGGGAACTAGGCCCTTAACCCTTTCACTGCCCGATTGGGCCCGGAGAGGGCCTTGGACCCAGTGAGAGCAGAAGTGAGGAAGCTCCTCAGACCCTACAGTAAATGAATATTATACAGCAAACACAGTGGCTCTGGGACAGCTGGATGGAGTGGGCGGGGGGCTTCATGAGTTCAAACCCCCACCCATGCCGGCTAATAGGCCGCAGCTGGCCCAGGAGCCCTTGGGGTAGGGG
Organism: Heterodontus francisci; assembly: GCF_036365525.1. Classification (NCBI taxonomy): domain Eukaryota; kingdom Metazoa; phylum Chordata; class Chondrichthyes; order Heterodontiformes; family Heterodontidae; genus Heterodontus; species Heterodontus francisci. The sequence goes on along the minus strand of NC_090414.1, from coordinate 20,559,871 downwards.
GAGAAGAAATTCAACCGGGATGTCCCCCACCCACCCCGGACACTGTCCCGCGTGTCAAGCCATCTGGAAGGCCACACGCAAGGACCAACGTGTCTCAGGAGACCCACCCCTTGACGTACTGTCCAGTCTTTGCCCCACCCCAACTCACCCACCCCCCCCCCACCAAGCCTGGCACCGAGCCCCCATGGCACAGGAAGATCCCAGTCGGCCACCTGTGCCGAGTTAGAAAGAAAGAAAGGACTTGCATTTCGAAAGCTGGAGTCGGAAGAGTGGGGGGCCACTGTCAGCCTGAAACTGACACTCAAAGAGGGCCGGGCGGAGGAGAGTGAATGCGAGGGCAGCAGCCGAGTCACCTGACAGGAGGCCGGGTCAAAGGTCATGCCTGGGAGCCCCCCCCCACCCAAGTCCAAACTCTAGGGCGTGACCTGTGACCACCAACGGGTTCAGCGACTGCAATCCCACACGGCCAACTACCACCGCAGTGAGGAGCTCATTTCCTTCGACGATCCCCTTTCCCCTCCTCTCCTCCCGCCCCTCCCCCGCCACCAGTTTACGGTCGGTATTCCATTCCTGAGGACCGGGAGCACGGCTGAGCGGCCAGGAATGGCGTCCAGTCACGCCGCGATTCCCCGCGTGGTCGAATGCCAGCTCGGGACGTTCGTGGCCCGAGGGTGGGAAGAAGTAGGTTGTGGGGTGGGTGGCGGTGGTGGGAAGAGTGGGTCTCCTGTGAACGCGAGGCCCCACAAGGACGAGCGGCGGAGGCAGTTTCCACTCACCTGACCGGCGGGATTTGAAGGTCTTTACAATGGCACCCGGTTGAGCTGATTTTGTTCCAAGCTGGAGTTCAGTGTGTCTCTGCTCGGTTAAAGGACGAGGTCACTGTCAGATTGAAGAAGACTCACCGTGGCAGGGTGACAGACTGTATCAACTGGACAGGGTAACCCAATCTTCATCGAGAGAGACAGACAGAGAGAGAGAGAGAGAGAGAGAGAGAGAGACATGAACTTTGATCACTGGCCAAAGATTAAAAGCAACCCGTGTCTGATTTCCCTCACGAGACGACACTTTCCGAAGGGGATTAACCCTTCCCTGCCCCACACCATCTGACACCACAGGACGGAGCCATTCAGCCCCTCGAGACGGTGCCAGCTCTTTGAAAGATCTATCCAGTCAGGCATAAAAAACATTCTTCTCTTCTCCCCCCTCTGGTTCTTTTCCCAATTATCTTCGATCTGTGTCCCTCTGGTTACCGACCCTCCTGCCAGCGGAAACAGTTTCTCCTGATTTACTCCATCAAAACCCTTCCTGATTGTGAACGCCTCGATTAAATTTCCCCTTAACCTTCTCTGCTCTAAGAAGAACAACCCTAGCTTCTCCCAGTGTCTCCACCTGCAGAGCTTTACTCTGTATCTAACCCCGTTTTTTTTTTTTTTTCTTTTTTTTTGTTTGTGGCCTTTATACCCCAGACCCCTTTTATATATTTTATGTCGAGGGGGCCTTTATTCCTCAGGCCCCCCTTTATATACACACTTATATTTTTAAAATAAAAGGGGCCGACAACCACGGCCATTGCCTTAACGCAGGCCTCAATAGACATTTTGGGGTGGGGATAGCTCTTCACCCCATGGCTGCATGTCAACAATTTAAAGGGTGACGGGGCCACGTGGGCAGCCACAGAAGCTGCAGCTGCATAGGTAGTAGAGGGCCCCGGCACCGGTGATGAAGGGCTTGCCATGATCTAAGAGCTAAACCCACCCCAAATTGTGGACTTGCACACCAAATAACAGCGATTCACCAAAAATATTGAATGTGTATTAAAACAAAGCAAACAAACAACAGGTTAGTGGAGAGGCTGAGGTAATAGAGGAGAGGCAAAGGCAGGCTGGAAGGGATGACTTGCTTTCTGGAGGTGGTGCTCACAGTACACTTAAAACAGTCTTTGAAGTTGGTCTTCCGGTCTTCTGGTTGGGGGAGTCGTCTTCACCTGGGTCAGCTGAAGCTGCCCAGGCACTATCTATCCCCTTCCGTCTGTTTAGCTGGGCAGCTTCAGCTGACCCATGCTTGGCAAATGGTGTGGGGAGGGAGCTTCCCTGTGTGCTTTTGCAGCAGCACAGATTCCTGTTGAATTGGCAGCCCCACCCCTTGTTGTTCCAGCCACTTGTTCTTCCCCCAACAGTCCAAAGTAAATTACTGGTGTTCAGCACCCACCTCCAGACAAAGCCTTGTATCCAACAAATGTCTCTTTCTTCTCTTTAATGGAGACTGTTGTTGAAGTTTCACCTCTGCTCAGTTGCAGCTGCTCTCTCCACCTCTGCAACCTTCAGCTGCACCTCGTTGAGGCACTCAGTATTCCCAATCAGAGAACAGCCAATCCCCTTTTTTTATTTTTTTTTTTGTCGAGGGGGCCTTTATCCCTCAGGCCCCCTTTATATACACACTTATATTTTTAAAATAACTTTATTAAAACCAGATAAATAAACAAAAAACTCAAATTAAAATGCCATTTTTGGCGTTGACAATGCACTCCAGTCCCTGCGGTGCCCACCGGTCGCGGAAGGCCTCAAGCAGCTGGCCGAGCTTCCTTTCAGTTAATTCCACTGGTGCTGGGTTTCCAACAGCCTGTCCTGTCAACTGATTGGGCAAAACGCCATCCGGGGAGGAGGAGGGTACTTAAGTGGCATTGAAACAAACACGGATTCAACACACTGACAGTTGCCCCACTATATCCCACTGAGGGAGTGCCGCACTGTCAGAGGGTCAGTACTGAGGCTTAGCAAGAGCCCTCCTGAAGCCACTGATTGCTCGCTGACACTGGGGGGGGGGGGGGGGTTGTTTCCAGATCGGGAGCAGGAGTGTGGACCACTGGCTGTTTCTCCTCTCCACCACCCCCCCACCCCCAATCACATTTCATTATCCACAATGTCCTGAAGCCAAATGGCACAGCAGGGGGGGGGAATGAAGCTTGGAACAGGACACATTCCTGTACTCACTGGTTCAGTGCCGCAACTGGAAGTGGCTGGGGCAGGAGAGAGGGGAGCAGTCAAAGTGGCAGGAGGAGCACGGGAAACTTGACCCTGCAATCGAGGAGTTCACAGGGAGAATCCCAAATTCCTGTCTTGAGAGGTGTCTTAATGGGGCCTCCCCACCAGAGGGCAGTAACGCTGTATAATTATCCTCCACAATACAGAAAATATCAAACCTGTACCTGTCCTGGGAGTGTTTGATGGGGGACAGTGTAGAGGGAGCTTTACTCTGTATCTAACCCCGTGCTGTACCTGTCCTGGGTGTGTTTGATGGGGGACAGTGTAGAGGGAGCTTTACTCTGTATCTAACCCCGTGCTGTACCTGTCCTGGGTGTGTTTGATGGGGGACAGTGTAGAGGGAGCTTTACTCTGTATCTAACCCCGTACTGTCCCTGTCCTGGGAGTGTTTGATGGGGGACAGTGTAGAGTGAGATTTACTCTGTATCTAACCCCGTACTGTACCTGTCCTGGGAGTGTTTGATGGGGGACAGTGTAGAGGGAGCTTTACTCTGTATCTAACCCCGTGCTGTACCTGTCCTGGGTGTGTTTGATGGGGGACAGTGTAGAGGGAGCTTTACTCTGTATCTAACCCTGTACTGTCCCTGTCCTGGGAGTGTTTGATGGGGGACAGTGTAGAGTGAGATTTACTCTGTATCTAACCCCGTACTGTACCTGTCCTGGGAGTGTTTGATGGGGGACAGTGTATAGGGAGCTTTACTCTGTATCTAACCCCGTTTTTTTTTTATATAAGGTGACCTTTATACCCCAGGCCCCTTTTATATTTTTCACGTCGAGGGGGCCTTTATTCCTCAGGCCCCCTTTATATACATATTTACAGTTTTAAAATAACTTTATTAAAACCAGATAAATAAACAAAAAACTCAAATTAAAATGCCATTCTCGGCGTCGACAATGCACTCCAGTCCCTGCGGTGCCCACCGGTCGCGGAAGGCCTCAAGCGTACCGGCGGACACCGCATGCTCCTTTTCCAGGGACACCCGGGCGCGAACGTAACCGCGGAAGAGGGGCAGGCAATCGGGGAGGACGGACCCCCCGACAGCCCGTAACCTGGACCTGTGAATTGCCACCTTGGCCAGGCCCAGGAGCAGACCGACGGGGAGATCCTCCTCCCGGCCCAAGCCCCTCCGCACCGGGTGCCCAAAGATCAGGAGCGTGGGACTGAAGTGCAGCCAGAATTTGAGGAGCAGCCCCTTCAGATACTCAAATAGGGGCTGCAACCTCGCACACTCCGTATAAACGTGGAACACGGACTTGTCCAGGCCGCAGAAAGTACAGGTGGCCTGGGAGTCCGTGAACCTACTTAAAAGCCTATTGCACGGGACTGCTCTGTGCAGCACCCTCCACCCCAGGTCCCCGATGTAAAGGGGGAAGACTCCCGCGTAGAGAGACCTCCATCGGGGTTTCCCCTCGCCGCCAGATGGCAACGCGGACCGCCAGGGTGTGTCCGGCCGGCTGACGAGGGCGAGGAAGTGGAGAGTGTGCAGGAGCAGCCCGTACAGGAAACCCCTCCGCGCCGATTGGAATGGCACGGAGGGCATTTCCGAGAGGCGGCTCGGGTTGTGCGGGACCGGCTCCCGAGGAGGGTTTCGGGGCCTGGGTCCGATGAGCAGTTCCGGCCGAGCGGGGGTCAGCTCGGCCGGGATCGCTCCGCACTCCCGAGCCCCCTCGCCACCCGCAGTGAGGGGCGTCCCGGGGGTTTCGGCTACTCCTCCGCCCGCCGGACCGTCCCCGGAGTCGGCCGCCCGGACAGCCGAGGCTCTCTCCTCCGCCGGCGGGGGAGCGCCCTGACTGGAGGCGACCATGTTCCAGACTCGGAAAAGATCCCGGTAAAAGACAGGCAACTCCCTCAGAGAGGCGCGGCTAACGGACTCCACCGGGAGCTGCGTGTCGTCTTGAAGGCAGTGACACTGGCGGAAAAAATACGTCGCCAGCGCACACCATCTGGGAGGACGCTCGACGTACAGGTATCTCTGCAGGGTCCGAAGGCGGAGAGTCGCAGCCTGGGTGCGGACGCACACCAGCGACTGACCGCCCTCCTCGATCGGGAGACTCAGGACCGCGGCAGAGACCCAGTGTTTCCTCTTGCCCCAGAAGAAATCGACGAGTTTCTTCTGGATCTTGGTGGCAAATTCAGGGGGCCGGGCCAAAGTGACCAACCGGTACCACAGCATGGAGGCCACCAGTTGGTTTATGACCAACGCTCGGCCCCTGTAAGAAAGCACTCGGAGCAGTCCTGTCCAGCGCCCCAGCCGAGCGGTGACTTTCGCCTCCAACTCCTGCCAGTTTGCCGGCCAGGCTTCCTCAGCGGGGCTAAGGTGGACTCCCAGATAGAGGAGGTGCGTGGTGCTCCACGCAAAAGGTGTCATCTCCTCCGGCAGGATATCTAACCCCGTGCTGTACCTGTCCTGGGAGTGTTTGATGGGGACAGTGTAGAGGGAGTTCTACTCAGATACCCATTCTGATGAAAGGTCACTCTCTCCACAGATGCTGCCGGAATTGCTGAGGATTCCCAACAGTTTCGGTTGATATTTGAGTTTTGCAGTGTTTTGCAGTTTTAAATATAATTTTCACCCAGGGTTGTTAAGCCAGATAATTGGATCAGGAACAGCCTGCCTGTGGCTTTGAGGCCTGCCTTGTAATGGTGCATCAGGCTTTGAGCCACTGATGTCTTCAATGATGTACGAAGGGCAAAGTTGACCAGCACTGGGTACTGAGTCAGGATAACCGGGAAAAAAACACTCCCCTGGGATTCTTGCTCCCTTTCAGCTGGAGCCAGTAGTGATTCTGATGCCCAGCCAGCTGCAGCATTCCCTGAGCTGGGAATGGGGAAGCAATTTTTCCATCTCTCCGCTGTGATGCCTCACGCAGTCGAATAGCCCGCATTCGCATTTGGCGCCTTCAGGGGCTTAGAGTTCTCCATGACTGAAATATACATTCCCTCCGCACAAGTGCACCAATATCCTCCCACAGTCGAAGTGCCAGGCGTCTTCCACCCTCGATCTATATATTTTGAAAGAGACTGTGGACAAGGTGGCAACTATATTAACTGGGGACCTTCGGGTCACGTCGGAGATTGTGTGGGGAGGGGTCCTGTGTGTGTGTTTGTGTCCTTCCTCTCCCTCCTTTCTCCATCCCTCCCTCATTCCCTCCCTCCCTCCCGGCTCAGTCCCAGCCCCTCTGATTCCCAGCTGAATTGTCGGGGCCGCCTTTAAACGGCGGAGTTTTCTCGGCCGGGACAGGAGTCCGGGAGCTCCCGGGAAAACCGCCGGCAGAGGATGTGGGTTTTCACCGCACCGGGACAGAGCGGAGTCTGAGCTGCAGTTGAACAGGGAGAGAGAGGAGGGAATAGAGAGAGAGAGAGAAAAAAAACAGGGATAGAGAGAAGGGAATAGAGAGAAAACAGGGAAAGGTGAATAGAGAGAGAGAGAAAACAGGAAGAGAGAGGGGAATAGAGAGAGAGAAAACAGGTAGAGAGAGAAAAAGGGAGGCAGAGAGGGAAGAGAGAGGGGAATAGAGAGAGAGAAAACTGGGAAAGAGAGAGGGAATAGGGAGAGAGAAAACAGGGAGAGAGAGAGGAATAGAGAGAGGGAGGGGGAGTAGAGAGCGGGGAATAGAGGGAGAGAAAACAGGGGGAGAGGGGGAATAGAGAGAGAGAAAATAGGGAGAGAGAGAGAGGGAATAGAGAGAGAAAAAACAGGGAGAGAGAGGGAATAGAGAGAGAGGGGAATAGAGAGAGGGAGGGGGGAGTAGAGAGGGGAATAGAGAGAGAGAAAACAGGAAGAGAGTGGGGAATAGAGAGAGAGAGAAAAGAGGGGGAATAGAGAGAGAGAGAAAAGAGGGGGAATAGAGAGAGAGAGAAAAGAGGGGGAATAGAGAGAGAGAGAAAAGAGGGGGAATAGAGAGAGAGAAAAGAGGGGGAATAGAGAGAGAGAAAAGAGGGGGAATAGAGAGAGAGAAAACAGGGAGAGAGAGAGAAGGAATAGAGAGAGAGAAAACAGGGAGACAGGGAATAGAGAAAGAGAGAGAAAACAGGGAGAGAGAGAGGGAATAGAGAGAGGGAGGGGGGAGTAGAGAGAGAGGGGAATAGGGAGAGAGAGAGAGAGGGAAAGAGAGAGACAACAGGGAGAGAGAGAGAGGGAATAGAGAGAGAGAAAACAGGGAGAGAGGGAATAGAGAAAGAGAGAGAAAACAGGGAGAGAGGGAATAGAGAGAGGGAGGGGGAGTAGAGAGAGAGAAAACAGGGAGAGAGAGGGGAATAGAGAGAGAGGGAATAGAGAGGGGAATAGAGAGAGAAAACAAGGAGAGAGAGACTGGGAGAAAAAAAGGGGGATAGAGAGAGAGAGAACGGGGAGAGAGAGGGCGTGAGGGAGAGAGAAAAAGGGTGTGAGAGAGTGAACAGGAGGTGAGAGAGGGTACGGGGGAGAAAGAAAGAGTGAAGGAGAGAGAGAGAGAGTCAGAGAGAGAGAACCAGGGATAGATAGAGAGAGACGGGGACAGACAGAGGGAAAACAGGAAGGAGGGACAGGGTTAGAGAGAGAGAAAACAGGGATAGAGACAGACGGGGCAGGGAGAGAGAGAAACAGGGACAAAGAAAGGGAGGGACAAGATTAGAGAGAGAGAGAGAGAGGGGCAGGCTGTCTGACAACAGACAGTCCAGCACCGTTGCTGTGTTTTGCCTGCTCTCTGCTGGGTGCTCTCTGCTGGGTGCTCTCTCCTCCACGCCCCATCTCTCCACCCCTCTGGAGGGGCTGATGTTGCTGTTGCTGCCTCTGTTGCTGGGCTGCGCCCGAGAAGCTCTGGCCCTCTCCACCTGTCCGAGTCTGGACCTGAAGCAGTACAAGCGCAGGCGAATCGAGGCGATCCGGGGACAGATCCTCAGCAAGCTGCAGCTGACCGAAGCCCCTGACCCAGACGACATGCCGGACGATCTGCCGCTGGAGATTATCCTGCTGTACAACAGCACCCGGGACATGCTGAGGGAGAAAGCCCACCGGCAGGAATTACTGTGTGACCAGGGTGGGAGCCTGGAATATTACGCCAAGGAAATGCGCCGAATGGATATGATCCCATTCAGCTATAGGGAAAGTAAGTTAATTAATCTCATTGTGTAAACGCAGGTTAAAGGACACTAGAAACAGAATGTGAAAGAAGAATTTGTAGCTCTTAATATTTCGATTACTGCAATGAGTGTACATGTGCATAAATCATTGAAGGGGACAGGACAGGTTCAGTAAACTGCACTTTATAAGTAGATACACCAGGTAACAAAGCAAGGACTGTGTTAAGTGTTTATAAAACACTGGATGGACCTCAACTGGAGCACTGTGTCCAATTCCGGGCACCACACTTCAGGAAAGATGTCCAGGCTTTCGAGAGGGTGCAGAAAAGATTCACAAGAATGGTTCCAGGGATGCACGGATGCTTCAGTTACGCAGGATAGATACCTTAGGGGAGAGAAGGTTTGAGAGGGGATTTGACCGAGGTGTTCAGTACCATGAGGCGGTCCGGGCAGAGTAGAGAGAGAGAGAGAGAGAGAGAAAGAAACTGTTCCCATTGGCAGAAGGGTCGGAACCCAGAGGGCACCGATTTTAAAGAGAGGGGGCAAAAAAAAAAAATAAAGGTCGTTACTGTCGGCAAAATCCCCTCCCTCCCCTTCACCCACCCACCCCTTTGCAACCTCCCAGACCAGGGGCAAGAAGGGGGAAGGAGAAAGAAAAAAAATCAGCTTCAGCTCACTGTGGGCGAATGAGCGATGCCTCCCCATGCTGAATAGCCGGGACGGGTGGCAGCTGATTTCTCCCCCGCCCTCAGCCCGTCAGGAGTCAGTGCCTTCAGAGAAAGGGGAGGAGTAATTGAATCATAGCTGGGTGTCGAGGTGCTGGGACAGGACCCTGGAGGGGAGGGGAGGGTGGAGGGTCCCCCCCACACCCACCGTTGCATATTTAAATGAGGTTTAGGTTTAGGAGCAAACCAAGGCGGGTCAGATGGAGTTAAGGTATAGATCAGCCATGAGCTCGAGGGGCTGAATGGCCTCTGGCTGTTCCCTATCCTCCTGCAAATCAGAGCCTTATCCTGCAGCTGCCAAGGCAAGGCTGCGAGGCATCATGCAGTTGAATAGCTCGGCACGAGGTACTGGCCTATCATTTGTCCCCCGTCTGCCTCAGCAATTGTGCAGCTATGGAGGCAGAGCTATCCCAGTATGGACTGCAGAAGTGAAAGCCCTCTCTTAAAACACAGGCAGTGGGAGGGGAGGGTGGGGTGGGGGGAATGGGAGCCAGTATATTGAATAGAGGACTTTCCTGACTGCAGGGCATTATGGGATATCACATCCTCCATTGCCATGCTGCAGCTATCAGGAGTCACCTGCACAAAAAGATTGGGACCCTGAACCAAACACCCTTGCACATCCTTGCCATTACGTGTCACTGTGAGTTGCAGTCCTCCCCTAAGCTAGGGGGCGCTGCAACCAGATGTAACACCCCCCACCCCACAAAAGTAGCCAGAAGAGAACACCCCCAGTGTTGGCCTCAGGACCTGGAATTTGCCCCAATTGGCTATTGAGTAGGGTCGCCAACTCCGATTTGGCGGATTCCTGGAGATTTGTTCACGTGACATTCAGTCATGTGACACTGCTCAGGTGCCGCTTGATCACATGACATTTGCCCCCAGTGTTACTGAACTTCCCTGTTGAGTGGCTCAATATTGTGGTGCCCCAAATATTTAAGGATAAGTAAGGTTTTAATGAAAACAACTGCTGTGATTTCATTCACCGTATCAATGAGAAACTGGTAAAATTCCACTGATTCATTTGAATAACTTCTCACTGAAGGTTGCACACAATGTTACAGCGTTTTACAACATGCAGCAAGTTAGAAATGTTGGATATAAGATCAAAGCCAAACTAAAATTCGATTCACGGACTCGGACATCCCTCAGCTGCAGCCCAGTTTGTGTTACCCTCTCTATCTCTCCGCCCAGTTTGTGTTTTTCTCTCTCCAGTTTATTTTCTCCTGAGACCCTTTCACCTGCGAAGGAATGTTTGACACAGATACTAAGTGAAGGTTAAGGTAATAATCTCAGATTATTTCAGGGGACAGTTAGAGTGTAATTGCACCGTGCCATTATTTCTTTGAGAGATGAAGAATCTCCCTCATCCCTGACCTTGGTGTCACTCTCCCTCACTCCTTAGATATGATTTCCACCAGTTCCTACAACCCGTATTTCAGGCTGATCCACTTTGATGCCTCGGCCATAGAGAAGAATGCCACAAACCTAATGAAGGCAGAGTTCCGACTTTATCGTATCCGTTACCAGAAGTCCCGAGTGGCAGAGCAAAGGATCGAGCTGTACCAGGTAACGGGTGCTTTGTGGGTGGGGGCAATAGGGCTGGTTGAGGAGTCCTGTGAACCAGGAGGCTGTACCCAGCTTCCTGAGTTAGTTGGGCCTCAGTGCCCTCCTGAGGATGGGGTTTGGCGGAGGAAGAGGTGACTCCCTCCCTCAACAGTGCAGCACTGACTCAGTACCGCACTGAGAGTGTCAGACTTAATTATGGGCTCAGGTTTCCGGAGTGGGATGCTGGGAGTAGGCCTCATCCTGGGAGTAGGCCTCATTCTGGGAGCAGGCCTCATCCTGGGAGCCGGCCATACATTGGGGGTTGTGGTCAGCAGGGAGCCTCACGGCCCTTGGGAGAATACCGTGAGAGTTAGAACAGGTGAATCAGGGAGTTTTGAGGATTTGGAAGCAGTTAGTCCTGGAATGCAGGTGCTCTGGGCTGTTTTTTCCCCAATCCCCCTGGATCATGAGGCACTTGTTTTGGCCTTTTCAGGTTCTGAAGGCCAGGGACCCAGCCTCCCCGGCTCAGCGCTACATCGACAGCAGGGTGGTACGTCCCCGGAGTGTGGGGGAATGGCTGACGTTCGACGTCACGGAGACCGTTAGTGAGTGGTTACTGCACCGAGGTAAGTGAGGTGTGTTCACCCCTTGTGGGCCAGGGGCCCTGAGCTGTGAGGCGAGGGAGGGGGCAGTGTCGAGGAGGAAGGGGGCAGTGTCGAGGAGGGAGGGACTGTGTCGAGGAGGGAGGGGCTGCACTGAGGTGGGGGAGGCTGGGTGGCAGTGGGCCTGGCCAGTGAAGGTGGGCGGACCTGTTGCAGGAGTTGGGGGGGGTGTGGGTGGGCCATGTGGAGGAGGACAGAGCCGTGTGGTGGGAGGGGCCAGTGGCAGCGGGCAGGGTCAAGTGTTTGTGGGAGGGGCCATGGGCAGTGGGCGGGGTCACTGGCAGGGGCCGTGTGGCAGTGTGTGGGGCCAGTGGGAGGGGTTGTGTGGCAGTGGGCGGGGCCAGTGGCAGGGGCTGTGTTGTAGTGGGAGGGGCCAGTGGCAGTGGGTGGGGCCAGTGGCAGGGGCTGTGTTGCAGTGGGAGGGGCCAGTGGCAGGGGTTGTGTTGTAGTGGGAGGGGCCAGTGGGAGAGGCTGTGTTGTAGTGGGAGGGGCCAGTGGCAGTGGGTGGGGCCAGTGGCAGGGGCTGTGTTGCAGTGGGAGGGGCCAGTGGCAGGGGTTGTGTTGTAGTGGGAGGGGCCAGTGGGAGAGGCTGTGTTGTAGTGGGAGGGGCCAGTGGCAGTGGGTGGGGCCAGTGGGAGGGGCCAGTGGCAGGGGTTGTGTTGTAGTGGGAGGGGCTGTGTGGCAGTGGGCGGGGCCAGTGGGAGGGGCTGTGTGGCAGTGGGAGTTGACGGAATTCATGGGGGTTTACATTCTCCATTCCAATGATTCCCTTTCTCTCAGACAGAAACCAGGGATTTAAGATCAGTGTCCACTGTCCCTGCTGTACCTTCATCCCGTCATCAAACAACATCGTCACCAACAGGAGCGAGGAGCTCGAGGCCCGCTTTGCAGGTACATCAATCTCCAGGCTGCAGAACCAAGCCCAAACAGGATGGCCAAACCATTAGACATGGGCCCCATAAAACAAAACCCCTTTAAACAGAGACCCCATAAAGCAGGACCCCTTTAAACAGAGACCCCATAAAGCAGGACCCCTTTAAACAGAGACCCCATAAAACAAAACTCCTTTAAACAGAGACCCCATAAAGCAGTGACCACAGAAAACAATTCCTGCATTAAACAGGCTCCCATTAAACTGGGCTCCAGATGAAACGGGTTGAGTGGATAACCGCCACCCCATAATAATCAAAGGAGCACCAGCCTGGCTTAAGATGCCCCCTCCCCCCCAATAGCCAGCACTCTGCACACAGCAAGATCCCGCAAGTAGGGAATGAGATGAATGAGCAGGTGATGTTGGTTGAGAGTTAAATATTGTCCCCAGGACACCGGGGAGAACTCCCCCCTGCTCATCTTCCAATAGTGTCCGTGGGATCTTTTATACCCACCCGAGAGGGCAGACGGGGCCTCGGTTTAATGTCTCATCTGAAAGACGGCACCCACGACAGTGCGGCGCTCCCTCAGTACTGACCCTCCGACAGTGCGGCGCTCACTCAGTACCAGCCCTCTGACAGTGCAGCACTCCCTCAGTACTGACCCTCCGACAGTGCGGCCCTCCCTCAGTACTCGCCCTCCGACAGTGCGGCGCTCCCTCAGTACTGACCCTCCGACAGTGCGGCCCTCCCTCAGTACTGACCCTCCGGCAGTGCGGCGCTCCCTCAGTACTGACCCTCCGACAGTGCGGCACTCCCTCAGTACCAACCCTCTGACAGTGCAGCACTCCCTCAGTACCGACCCTCTGACAGTGCAGCACTCCCTCAGTACCGACCCTCTGACAGTGCAGCACTCCCTCAGTACTGACCCTCCGACAGTGCGGCACTCCCTTAGTACTGACCGTCCGACAGTGCGGTACTCCCTCAGTACCAACCCTCTGACAGTGCAGCGCTCCCTCAGTACTGACGCTCCGACAGTGCAGCACTCCCTCAGTACTGACACTCCGACAGTGCGGCACTCCCTCAGTACTGACCCTCCGACAGTGCGGCACTCCCTCAGTACTGACCCTCCGACAGTGCGGCACTCCCTCAGTACTGGCACTGGGAGTGTCGGCCTGGATTATTGCTAAGTCTCTGGAGTGGGTCTTGAACCCACAACCTCCTGACTCAGAGGTGAGGGAGAGTGACAGCCTTTCTGAGGAACCTTGCCTCTGGGCTGGAATTCTAAATCCCTGCCCCTCTCCACGTTGGAACTCCCCGGTCGAGCAGCCGGGACACACCGCCGCCCCCTGCTGGTTCTCGAGCCGCCCTGCGCGAGGTTGCGGCCACTCAGCTCTGAATTGCTTCCAGGTATCGATGACAACCCCTACAAGGAGTACAAACGGTCCCGCATGCAGCAGCTGGCGGCTTTGAGGATCCCTCACCTGCTCTTCACCCTCCTGCCCTCTCCTCGGAGGGAGGCCGAACGCAACGGTCTGAGGTGGAAACGTGCCATCGACAACAACGTCTGCTCCAGGTGAGGGCAAAGCCCGGGGAGTGAGGGGGAGGGGGAAGAGGGGAGTGGGATAGGGGGAGGGGGTGGGATGGGGGAGTGGAGCAATGGGACGGGGGGGGGCGGACCATTCCTTCTCTCGTGTTGTGCTCTGGGGGCAAACTGGGACTGGCGGGCACTGCCCACTCCGCTGCCCCAGGAGTACTTCACCACCACCCCCCCACCGACTGGCTGTGAAACAGCATCGGGCCCTGGCAGCTACTGTTCGACCATGGGGGGCGTGCTGGGATGGAGTGCGGGAGACGAATGCTAAGGCAGGGCCTGGGGGTGAATCAGTGAACCCACTCCCCCGAGCGGTTGGACCCCGGGTGGGGGGGTGAGAACATGGAGGGTAGAGTGACGGCTCCCTGTCCCTCCCTCAGGAACCTCGAGGACGAGTGCTGCCTCCACCACCTCTATGTCGATTTCCGAAGGGACCTGGACTGGAAGTGGATTCGGGAGCCGAGGGGCTATGGAGCCAATTTCTGCGGCGGGCCCTGCCCCTACCTGTGGAGCTCGGACGTGCTGCACGGCAAGGTAAGGCCAAACCCCAGGCGGAGCTATTCGGCCGCATGGGGCATCACAGTCGGAGATGCCTGTGTGGAGGGGGGGGGGTGCTCGTTATTCGTCAACTGGGTACATCAATCAACCTGACATCTCCACACTGTCCTCCCCTCCTGAGCCCAAAAGGAATAGAAGGATCCCAGGTTCTGTGGTCACTGTGTTGGACGGGGATTTGGGAGTGACAATCCGAATTCTGGTGGCCGTGGGGCCTCCCCATCTGGTTGAATGTCCCCTAACTCGCACTCAAGCCTCACTTGAGACTTGCAGGGGCCCGGAGTGAGGTATCGGAGGATGAGGAATGAGAGGCAGCGTCTCCAGGGCAGTTGGGGAGGGACTGGAGGATACATCACGAGAAACAGACGATCTGGGTCATTACCATGCTGCGGTTTGTGGGATCTTGCTGTGCGCAGATTGGCGTTTTCTACATGACAACACTTGAAAATAAAAGTACTTCATTGGCTGTGTGGCGCTTTGGAACTTCTCGCGGTGGTGGAAGTCACTATAGCAATGCAGGTCCTTTTTATTTTTTAAACGCAATTTCCTTCTCTTTTCCCCCTGCCCCCCACCCCCCCCCCCTTCCCAAGGTGCTCAACCTCTACAGGTCGCGTAACCCGAAGGCCTCGGCCTCCCCCTGCTGCGTGGCGAGCGATCTCGACTCCTTGGCCGTCATGTACTACGTGGGCCGCAGGGCAAAGGTCGCGCAGCTGTCTGACATGAGCGTACAGTCTTGTAAGTGCAGATAAGACGGAGGGGTGGGGGTGGGGTGTGGTGAGGGGTGGGGTGGGGTGTGGCGGGGTTTGGGGGTTGCCAACTCCCATTGGACACATCCCTGGAGGGTTTCCACACATTGACCTCCAACCTCCAACCCCCACGCCCTCCCGCCATGGGCCGCCGGGTTTGACCAATCAAAAAAAGCCACAGTCTCCTCCTCACCCGATTGGCTGATTTCTGATTTTGTCTCCCGCCACGTCCAATTATTTTTCTAATTGGAATCAAAAGCGTTTATTTTTAAAGAGAAAGGCGATTTTTTTTTTGATGACACGTGATTTTTCTGGGTCTTTTTGTTTTTGGCTGGTAGCCGCATCTCTGGATAAACAGAGCAAAGCTGGAGGATTGTCACTTCAGCTATGGGGGGGGGAGGGGGAGGGGGGGGGGTGTGTGGGGTGGGGAAGGGACTGACCGCTTAAGGCCACAACCCTTCTTTCTCTTTATGGCACCTCCCCTGCCCACCCCCCACAACAGAGGGGTCAATTGTTCGACTTCAAAAACCAATTCACGCCCCCTTGAAATTCTGACTGAAGTGGGGGTCAGGCGGGGAAATCAGCCGAGAGCTTGGCAGGGGGAGCGGCGGAGGTGGGGGCCGCAAACACGTCCTTGACCGGTGACTAGGAGCTGGGGCTAATCTTGAATGGAAGAGACGGCAGGCTTCATCGCCACACTAGGCCCGGACCTCAATCTACCTCCACTCTCCGTCTCTGTGGTTACCGAGCTGACCCCTGCTGGCGCCATTCCAGAATTTTTCGTTGTGTTTCCTAAGCGTCCGCTTTTAATTTTGTTTGCGCCGTGTGTTGTGCGTCTGTTTTAAATCTTTTTGTTTTATACACCTATAATTAAGTCGTTTGTAAACATAATTGGAAAGCACCGACGATTAAACCTGTCTATTTACACTCTGAGACCAGGCTTGTTTCACTGTCACACACATCGTGAGCGATGGGCTCGTGTTTGTATAATTTAAACTGCGACCATTTTTGTACCCAGCAAGATCCCACGGCCGTTAATCTGTTTTCCAAGTGGAGGAGGGTCAAGAGTGGAATTTTACCCCAGGACACCTCAGGGGAGAACCTCCCCCCAAACGCCTCTTCCAATAACCCCCTTTGACGGGGGGGGGGGGGGGGGGCCTCGGTTTAACATCTTGTCTGAAAGGCGGCACCTCCGACAGTGCAGCACTCACTCAGTAGCGGCGCTGGGAGCCTCGGCCTAGATTAAGGCCTCAAGTCACACGCTCGCACAGTCAATCGCACAGATGCGGACAAATCGACACCCACCCCCCCCCCCCACATCAAAACGCCTTCCGACCTGTCCCTAACTCTTCGTCACCAATCTCTACCCCCCCACCCCATTGCCCCTCCACTCTCGATGCCCCCTCCTCTTCCAGCCACTGCGATCAGGAGCGAGTCCCATGTCGATGCTGACGAGTACGGGCCAGCGTAGAGGTGGAACAAAGCAGCATTGATTCCATTGGCCAGCCCAGGCAACCACAGAGTCTCCTTCGAGTTACAGCAGATTTCAGACAGCCGGGTTAACCCTCTCCCGACGCCAGACACTTTCCACGCACCCCCCCCTCCCCCACACCACCTCTACCAGAGTCATGGCCCCTCGCTCCTTCCAGTGAGCAGTAGAGGAGGGAGAGTGGGCACAGTTCCCTAGGGCATTGCCAGCCTTGCGGGATGGTGTGGGGGGGAGGGCGGGGGGTCCCACATTACAGGGAATTTGAGAGGCACCGCAACAGCGAATAGCTCGACTGCAGCTCCATCCGAGCCCGCCCTCACACAGGGACGCATGATTCCAACAGAATGTCACTGTGATCAGGGGCAGGAGCTCCTACTGAGCCCGGGGCACTGAAGCTAGTAGCAATGCCCCTTCTCCACCCCCCCCCCCCCCACTCAAGCCCTAGGGGTCAAGGAGAGAAATGCCAGAGTGTGTGCAGGATAGGGGAGTGCGACAGCCGGTCTCACATCTGACACTCGGATGTTTTGTTATTGGCCTGGCCTGCCTCTTTAAAAAAAAAAATGTCCGAAATCCCAGGGCCTGACAGGTTTGATGTCTAGACTAGGAGGTCTGGCCTATTCTTTCCAGAATGTGGCAATTCCATGAAAAACGGCAGACTTTACGCATGTACAAATACTGAGGGTTATTAAAATTTTCAGGAAATGTCCTCTGGCAGGGCTCATTTGCAAAACAACTTCCCTCTCTGTCTGTCTCTCCCTCTCTGTGTGTCCGTAATATTGGCTTAGCTGAGGTCCAGAGGGCACCCATGATGGTTGGGGAGCGGGAGAGGAGGGGAAAACGTATGGGTGCACAACGGGAAGAACCAGTTACACTCTGCAGGAGCGACACCAGGGTGGCACAAAACCGCGATGCCTTCGTGGTCGAATAGCCTCCAAGAATCGTCAATGGGCTGAGGGGCTGGATGGGTTAGGGAATGGGTTTGGGGGATTGGTGGAAACGGTGTCCCCTTTACCCCTGCCGAGGCGCAGTATCTTGCGGAGGGGAGGGGGAAGGGAGGTGAGGAGAATTCCAAGAAACAAGCTGCTTGGTCAGATTGTTGACGAGAGAGCGAGTGAATCCAGCACTGGCGTGCGAAGACTCCGGCAGCTGAATGGCACCATTGCCTTCCCTGCATATTTATTCAGTGATGGATCACGAGGGAGTGCTCAATGATGTTTTTGACAAGAATGTTTGCACAGAAAATAGCAATCTGACCACAAGGATACCAGAGGATTGCCACAGAGCTGGGCAAGAGGCCTCAGCTATCCTGTTTTCCACTGGCTCAGATTGTTTTTGCAGCATCAGCTCCCCTCCAACCTCCTCTTATAGACAGCATTGTCCGATTAAAGGCACAGGACAGGTACAGCACGGAAGGGTTAGATACAGAGTAAAGCTCCCTCTACACTGTCCCCATCAAACACTCACAGGACAGGTACAGCACGGGGGGGGTTAGATACAGAGTAAAGCTCCCTCTACACTGTCCACATCAAACACTCCCAGGACAGGTACAGCACGGGGGTTAGATACAGAGTAAAGCTCCCTCTACACTGTCCACATCAAACACTCCCAGGACAGGTACAGTACGGGGGTTAGATACAGAGTAAAGCTCCCTCTACACTGTCCCCATCAAACACTCCCAGGACAGGTACAGTACGGGGGTTAGATACAGAGTAAAGCTCCCTCTACACTGTCCCCATCAAACACTCACAGGACAGGTACAGCACAGGGGTTAGATACAGAGTAAAGCTCCCTCTACACTGTCCCCATCAAACACTCCCAGGACAGGTACAGTACGGGGTTAGATACAGAGTAAAGCTCCCTCTACACTGTCCCCATCAAACACTCTCAGGGCAGGGAGATTATCAGATACACAGATCAGTTGTTATATATATATATATATATATATAACATGAGCGATGTTCAGGAGCGAGGTCAGGAAACACTTCTTCACACAAAGGGGGAGGGGGGGGGGGGGGGGGAAGAGGGGTTGGAAATTGGGAACTCTCTCCCCCGAAAAAGCTGTGGAGGTTGGGGGGAGTCAATTGGAGAATTCAGGCCTGAGAAGCTGAGTGGGATCCTCCAGCTCTTGTGTAACAGGCCCGAGGGGGTGGGGGGGGGGGGGGGTGCGGTGGTTGGACAGTTGATGCCGATGTGACAAGCAGTCTTTACTGAGCTATCACAACACACCAGGGTTTATTTTGGCTCCGCTGTCTCCGGGGAATGTTTGTAGCCCTGTATATTTCTGGGATGTTTTCATTGGCTTGGCCCACTGTTCAGCCGCCAAGACACGAGCTCCCCTTACTCGGGAATTCCAGATCCCAGCTCCAGCCACAGAGAACACTACCAGCCCTCAAAGCAATGAATGAAGAAACATTCAGCATTAACCTCAGGTAGAATTCCTGTGCCCACAGGACAGTCACGTGACCCCGGGTCACCATGAGTTTTGTGTTATTGCAGAACATATCGGGAGTTTGACACCAAACCCTCCAGGGCAGAGAGAGAGAGAGAGAGAGAGAGGAAAATTGGGTTAATAACCTATAACTGTCTCAGAGGGACAATGTAGAGGGAGCTTTACTCTGTATCTAACCCCATTTAAAAAAAACAGATAAATAAACCAAAAAGCTCAAATTAAAATGCCATTCTCGGCGTCGACGATGCACTCCAGTCCCTGCGGTGCCCACCGGTCGCAGAAGGCCTCAAGCGTACCGGCGGACACCGCATGCTCCTTCTCCAGGGACACCCGGGCGCGAACGTAACCGCGGAAGAGGGGCAGGCAATTGGGGAGGACGAACGCCCCTGACGGCCCACAGCCTGGACCTGTGAATTGCCACCTTGGCCAGGCCCAGGAGCAGACCGACGAGGAGATCCTCCTCCCGGCCCAAGCCCCTCCGCACCGGGTGCCCAAAGATCAGGAGCGTGGGACTGAAGCGCAGCCAGAATTTGAGGAGCAGCCCCTTCAAATACTTAAATAGGGGCTGCAACCTCGCACACTCCGTATATACATGGAACACGGACTCGTCCAGGCCGCAGAAAGTACAGGCGGCCTGGGAGTCCGTGAACCTACTTAAAAGCCTATTGCACGGGACTGCTCTGTGCAGCACCCTCCACCCCAGGTCCCCGATGTAAAGGGGGAAGACTCCCGCGTAGAGAGACCTCCATCGGGGTTTCCCCTCGCTGCCAGATGGCAACGCGGACCGCCAGGGCGTGTCCGGCCGGCTGACAAGGGCGAGGAAGTGGAGAGTGTGCAGGAGCAGCCCGTACAGGAAACCCCTTCGCGCCGATTGGAATGGCACAGAGGGCATTTCCGAGAGGCGGCCCGGGTTGTGCGGGACCGGCTCCCGAGGAGGGTTTCGGGGCCTGGGTCCGATGAGCAGTTCCGGCCGAGCGGGGGTCAGCTCGGCCGGGAGCGCTCCGCTCTCCCGAGCCCACTCGCCACCCGTAGTGAGGGGCGTCCCGGGGGTTTCGGCTACTCCTCCGCCCACTGGTCCGTCCCGAGTCGGCCGCCCGGACAGCTGAGGCGCTCTCCTCTGCCGGCGGGGGAGCGCCCTGACTGGAGGCGACCATGTTCCAGACTCGGAGTCCACCCGCCACTGACCCACCAGGAGACCGGAACATTTCTCCCAATTGATCCTCGCGGAGGACGCGGCAGTAAAGGTCTGCTGGCAGTCGCGCATCCTCCGCAAGGCAACAGGATCTGTGACCGCGAGGAGCACGTTGTCGGCGTAAGCCGAGAGGATGACCCGCATGGCCGGCTCGCGCAGAGCCAATCCCGTTAACCTCCTGCGAAGCAGGCACAGGAAGGACTCCACGCAGATGGTATACAATTGGCCGGACATGGGGCATCCCTGACGCACTCCTCTCCCAAAGCGAAGGGGCGCCGTCAAGGACCCGTTAACTTTGACTAGACACTCTGCGGCGGCGTATAAAAGTCGGACCCGGGCCACGAAATGCGGCCCGGTTCTGAAAGCGCGCAGAGTCCCGAAAAGGTATTCGTGATCCACCCTGTCGAACGCCTTCTCCTGATTGAGGGAGAGAAAGGCGACCGACTGACCAGTCCTCTGGGAAAGATGGATCAGGTCCCGGACCAGGTGGATGTTGTCCTGGATGGACCGGCCTGGGATCGTGTAGGACTGGTCGGGGTGGATCATGTGGGCCGGCACGGAGCCCAGGCGGGTAGACATAGCCCAGGCAAAGATCTTATAATCCGTGCTGAGGAGGGAGACCGGATGCCAGTTTTTAAGCAGGCGGAGATCACCCCTCTTCGGCAGCAGAACGATGACCGCCCTGCACCACGAGAGGGGCATCTCCCTGGTCACCAGGCTTTCCCCCAGGACCCGCGCATAATCGTCCCCCAGGACGTCCCAGAACACCCTGAGGAACTCCACGGTCAACCCATCCAGCCCTGGGGATTTGCCCCTTGAGAGCTGGTGGAGGGCGCCAGTCAGCTCCGCCAACGTCAGCGGAGCCTCTAACCCTTCGGCGCCCTCCGGGCTGACCTGCGGCAGGTCCTCCCACAAAACTCTGCGCGCATCCTCACTGGACGGATCCGGAGAGAACAACGCACTGTAATAAGTCCGGACCAGGAGGCCCATTCCCTCCGGATCCGTGATGGAGGATCCGTCATCGGCCAGCAGCTCGATGAGCTGCTTACGGACTCCCCGCCATTTTTCCAGTGAGTAGAAGAAGGGTGAGGCGCGGTCCAAATCTTCCAGGATCTGGATCCGCGACCTCAAGTACGCGCCTCGGGACCCTATGAGCTGCAGGTCCCTCAGCGCGCCCTTCTTCTCTTTGTACGCCTGCCACAGAGCCGGGTCCACGACGGCATGACCGAGGCGGGACTCCAAGTCGAGCACCTCCCTCTCAAGGCGCCCGATCTCGGCTTCCCGCCTCTTGGTCGACCCCTTCGCGTACTCCTGACAGAAGACGCGGATGTGAGTCTTGCCCACATCCCACCATAGCCTCAAGGAGGGGAAGCCCCCCTGCTTCCTTCTCCAGTCGTCCCAGAATCGACAGAACGAGTCCCGAAATCGCACGTCCTCCAGCAGCCGGTTGTTAAAGTGCCAGTACGCGGACCCCGCCCGCGTGCGGAGCGGAGTGAACTCCGCCCACACCAGGCGGTGGTCCGAGCACGGCACCAGCCGCATGGAGGCCGCCGAGACGCGGGAGACGTACGCCTGCGAAATGTAGAGGCGGTCGATTCGCGACCCCCCCTCCTCCAGACCTCCACGTGAAGGCGCTGGAGTCGGGATGGAGATTCCGCCAGACGTCCACCAAGTTAAGGGAGCTGATCAGTCCCCTCAACTTCTCCACCGACGCTTGGCCGCGCTGGGGACCGGAGTGATCCCCCACCTCGAGGGTGCAGTTAAAATCCTCCCCGAGGATGATGCACTCGCCGCTATCGATGGAGCTCAAGAGAGTGGACACTTCTTCAAAGAAGCGCGCTTGCAACGCGCCGGGCCTGGGCGCGTACACGTTCACAAAGTGGAGCGGCACGCTACCCAGGCGAACGGCGAGGTGGAGCAAGCGGCCCGGCACTAGCTCCTTGACCCCCAAGATCTCCGGCTGAAAAGTCGGGGCCAACAAGATAGCCACCTCACTAGAAATAGGGGTGAGGTGACTCATGTAGACCCCACCCTGCCACTCCAGGAGCCAGGTGGCTTCGTCTCCCGGAACGGTGTGGGTTTCCTGCAGAAAGCTCACTGTGTTTCTCCCTTCCCTGAGGACTGAGAGATTGTGAAATCTGCGGTGAGACCCCCTGTTGCCGTTGATGTTGAGGCTGGCTATGGTTATCTTCATGTCAAAGGTAATTAAAACCCGTCACCAACACCTCACTGTGAGGAGGGAGTGGAAGTGCACCTGGCCTTCCACTCCCCCAGTAACCCATTGAGGAACACATTAAAACGGCGCCTCTCAACCAGTTTCACGTCCGCGCGCTTGCCCTTTATCTTCAGGGCGGCACGGACGGACTGGATGATCAGCGACAGATTCGACCAACGGCTGAGGGCCAGCTGAACTTTATTGCGGCAAGCCGCGAGGAAATCCCGGAGTTCCGCCGTGGGGATGAGAGGAGATTCGGTGGGAGGCACGAGGGACTCCACCACCTCACTGGCGATGGAATCAAGATCATCCTCCGTGCCCCGCACCGAATCCCCATCCTCCTCCGGGTCGTCACCGCCAGCGGCCGACACATCCACCACACACTGTGGGGCGGACGTCCCGGCCGCGCCAGCGGGTCCCGCCTCCGTCACGATCCCACCCCCAGGATCGATGGCGGAGGAGTCCTCTCTGGGTTCTATTGTGAAACTGGAGCCTGTAGGCACCAGCGGTTCAGGACCCCCCTCCGCCTCCGTCCCCAGGCCAATGACTGGTCCAGGGGAGACAGAAGTTCCCGACTCCGGAAATCCAGCCGGAGCCGAGACCGGAGGCGGAGAGAGGAGGCCATCTCCTGCTCCGCCAGCACCCACAGGCCCAGCAGATGGGGCAGCATTCTCAGTTTTCACCGGGTCGGGTGTCTCCTGGTTGTGAGTGGATTCTGGCTGGGAGGCCCGACCCTCTGGGGCCTCGCCCTCCCCTTCACTCAGGGCACCCGACCCAGTGGCAGAATGGGAGGCGTCCCCAGGCTTCCCCACCACAAGCAGGGCCCCACTTACTCCTCCAGGAGGGGCCTCATGTACAGGTGTCTCCCCCGCCCCTCCATCCTGAGGAATAGGGAGCTCCTGCCCAGACTTTGCAGCCTTGGTGGTGACGGTAGGGGGAACCTGGGGACCTGAACCAGGAGACAGCTCCCCTCCAACAGATGGGCCCTGCACCTCAGGGCCCCTCGTTACCTCAGTGGAGGGGTGCCTTCTCCTCTTTTTCCCACTAGGGCGCAGAGGCTCAGAGACCTCCATGTCATCAGAGGCCTCCGCCTCCTTTTTTTTCATTACTCTGGGCCTGAGCCCAGCCCTGGGACAGGTGGATTCCGTGAGAACGGGCTTTGGGCTGAGCTCAGGCTCGGGTTGTGTCATGGTGTCCAGGGGACGCGCCTCTCAGTGTTTATTTTTTCCCCGCGTCTTCCTTCTGCTCGGACGGGCACTCCCCTCCCCGCCGGAGGCTGTGAAAACCACAGCCTCCGGAACTGACTGAGCTGTGTCTGTAGGATGTGTGGGGGTAGTGGGAGGAGGTGCTGTGGAACCACTCTGGGCAGCCGAGGTGGAGCTGGCGGCCGGGAGGTTGGGGCAGTTCTTACGAACATGTCCCACCCCCTTGCAGACGTGGCACCGCGCCCCGCCTGAGGTCCAGAAGACACGGTAGGCCGTCCCCTGGAACTCCACACTGAAGTGGCTCTCCAAGACCTCCTCCCGCACCAGCTGCATAAATAGCTGGAAGGAGTAGACATGTCGGAGGCTGTGCTCCTGAAGACCGAGCGGGATTGGGGTGATCACCGACCTTACCTCCCCCAGATGGTGCAGATGGGGGAGGAGGAGCTCATTGGGAATGAAGGGTGGGACGTTTGATAGCATTATCCGCTGCACAGTGGCCCCCAGAGGGTCCACCAGCAGGAAGGTCCCCCACCCCCCCCACACACAGTGATCCCTTTACTCAGGGCCAGGGACACCGCCCGCTCGGTCTTCAAAAAGAACACAGCCTTCCCGTACATCTTTGAGGCTGCAACAATGGCCGAGGGGCCAACAACCTCGGCCATTGCCTTTACGCAGGCCTCAATGGACATGTTGGGGTGGGGATAGCTCTTCACCCCATGGCTGGATGTTATTAATTTAAAGGGTGATGGGGCCACGTGGGCAGCCACAGAAGCTGCAGCTGCATAGGTTGTAGAGGGCCCCGCCACCGGTGATGAAGGGCTTGCCATGGGTCTAACAGCTAAACCCACCCCAAATTGTGGGCTTGCAAACCGAATAACAAAAAGATTCATAGAAGATATTAAATATCTATAAAAAACAAACAAACAACATGTTAGGGGAGAGGCTGATGATATAGAGGAGAGGGAAAGACAGGCTGTAAGGGATGACTTGCTTTCCGAAGGTGGTGCACACAGCACACTTAAAACAGTCAATGCCAGCACACTTGGTCTTCTGGTTGAGGGAGGTATCTTCACCTGAGTCAGCTGAAGCTGCCCAGGCACTATCTATCCCCTTCCGTCTGTTTAGCCGGACAGCTTCAGCTGACTCAGGCTTGGCAATTGGGGTGGGGAGGGAGCTTCCCTGTGTGCTTGTTGCAGCAGCACAGATTCCTGCTGAATTGGCAGCCCCACCCCTTGTTCCGGCCACTTGTTCTTCCCCCAACAATCCAAAGCAAAGCAAATTACTGGTGTTCAGCCCCCACCTCCAGACAAAGCCTTGTTTCCAACAAAAAGACTCTTTCCTCTCTTTAATGGTGATTGTTAAAGCTTTCCTCTGCTCAGTGTAGCTCCTCTCTCCACCTCAGCAACCTCCAACTGCCACCAGCACTCTCAGCCGAGGCTCGTAGCTGCAACCAGCAGTCAACACTCCAATTAGACAGCAGCCAACCCCAATGCTGTACCTGTCCTGGGAGTGTTTGATGGGGGAGAGTGTAGAGGGAGCTTTACTCTGTATCTAACCCCGTGCTGTACCTGTCCTGGGAGTGTTTGATGGGGGAGAGTGTAGAGGGAGCTTTACTCTGTATCTAACCCCGTGCTGTACCTGTCCTGGGAGTGTTTGACGGGGACAGTGTAGAGGGAGCTTTACTCTGTATCTAACCCCGTGCTGTACCTGTCCTGGGAGTGTTTGACGGGGACAGTGTAGAGGGAGCTTTACTCTGTATCTAACCCCGTGCTGTACTGATCCTGGGAGTGTTTGATGAGGACAGTGTAGAGGGAGCTTTACTCTGTATCTAACCCCCATGCTGTACCAGCTCTTATTTTACAATGAAGTAGTTTTTTTGAAGAGAGGTCACTGTTTTAATGTAGGAAACGCAGCAGCTAATTTGTGCACAGCAAGATCCCACAAACAGCAATGTGATAATGACCCGGATCATCTGTTTTTTATTGATGTTGGTTGAGGGATAAATATTGTCCCCAGGACACCGGGGAGAACTCTCCTGCTCTTCTTCCAATAGTGACCGTGGGATCTTTTACACCCACCTGAGAGGGCAGACGGGGGCCTCGGTTTAACGTCTCATCCGAAAGACGGCACCTCCGACAGTGCGGCACTCCCTCAGTGCTGGCAGTGGGAGCACCGGCCTGGATTTTGTGCGCTCGTCTCTGAACTGGGGCTTGACCCCAAAACCGTCGGACTCAGAGGCGTGAGAGAGACACTGAGCGAAGGGAACAACGGTCTCCTGTGTCTGTTGGCCGTGAGCTCGGGAAGCCTCAATCCAGTGGGCCTGGGCGCATGGCACCAGTGCACTGGCCTGTGCTAAGGGATGAGGCCTGGACGTATGACGGGCCTAGAGCAAGGCTTCTTGTCAATTAATTTTACTGAGGGTGCTGGAAGAGGGAGAGGAAAGGGGATTAAAATAGGTCAAAGGTCTTTGATAATTTTAACCCCCTCAAAAAAATGTCAAGTGAAGATTTTGGGAGGGAGGTCGGGTTTAGACTTCCTGTGTCTCCCGTTTTCCCATCCCCTCCACCTCTCCCCCATCCCAAATCCTTGACTTGAAAAAAATAAAATCAAAAATAAACAAACTGAATTTGTCCGCATGTTAAGAAAATATCGGCCAAGCCTGGCGCTGTCTGAACTACTCCTTCAACAATTTCAAACCCCAGAACACAAACAAGCTCCCTGTCTCTCACACAGGTCGTTCTTTGTACTGATCCTTCCACCGTGTGACACTGGGTGGACAGCAAGGGGCAAGGCATTTATTTTGGCACCCTCCCCTTTCCTTCACCTCCTCCCCCGCTGCGTCCCCTTCCCCCTCCCCTCCCCTCTTCCCCCTCACCGACGCCCCCTCCCCCCCCCCCCCCACCCCGACCCACAGGCCCATCGCAGCCCCTGGAAAGAGACGCATGTAATCGAAAAAGGGGGAGGAAGAGGGAGAGAGTGAAAGGGTGAGAGGGGGAAAGGGTGATTGAGGGAGTGGGAGAGTGAGTGAGCGAGAGAGGGTGGTGAGATTTCAGGTCGTCATTCATTGCACCTTTATGAGTTAGCCTCTTTCATTCCCATCTCCCCCACTGACACTGACTCCCACTGACACTGACTCCCACTGACACTGACTCCCACTCCAGCAAAACCTCCATTTCAAAATTCTCATCTTCGTATTCAAATCCCTCCATAGCCTCCTCACCCCGCCCCCTCCCTATCTCTGTAACCTCCTCCAGCCCCTACAACCCTCCCTATCTCTGTAACCTCCTCCAGCCCCTACAACCCTCCCTATCTCTCTAACCTCCTCCAGCCCCTACAACCCTCCCTATCTCTGTAACCTCCTCCAGCCCCTACAACCCTCCCTATCTCTCTAACCTCCTCCAGCCCCTACAACCCTCCCTATCTCTGTAACCTCCTCCAGCCCCTACAACCCTCCCTATCTCTGTAACCTCCTCCAGCCCCGACAACCCTCCCTATCTCTGTAACCTCCTCCAACCCCTACAACCCTCCCTATCTCTGTAACCTCCTCCAGCCCCTACAACCCTCCCTATCTCTGTAAACTCCTCCAGCCCCTACAACCCTCCCTATCTCTCTAACATCCTCCAGCCCCTACAACCCTCCCTATCTCTGTAACCTCCTCCAGCCCCGACAACCCTCCCTATCTCTGTAACCTCCTCCAACCCCTACAACCCTCCCTATCTCTGTAACCTCCTCCAGCCCCTACAACCCTCCCTATCTCTGTAACCTCCTCCAGCCCCTACAACCCTCCCTATCTCCGTAACCTCCTCCAGCCCCTACAACCCTCCCTATCTCTGTAACCTCCTCCAGCCCCTACAACCCTCCCTATCTCTGTAACCTCCTCCAGCCCCTACAACCCTCCCTATCTCCGTAACCTCCTCCAGCCCCTACAACCCTCCCTATCTCCGTAACCTCCTCCAGCCCCTACAACCCTCCCTATCTCTCTAACCTCCTCCAGCCCCTACAACCCTCCCTATCTCTGTAACCTCCTCCAGCCCCTACAACCCTCCCTATCTCTGTAACCTCCTCCAGCCCCTACAACCCTCCCTATCTCCGTAACCTCCTCCAGCCCCTACAACCCTCCCTATCTCTGTAACCTCCTCCAGCCCCTACAACCCTCCCTATCTCTGTAACCTCCTCCAGCCCCTACAACCCTCCCTATCTCCGTAACCTCCTCCAGCCCCTACAACCCTCCCTATCTCCGTAACCTCCTCCAGCCCCTACAACCCTCCCTATCTCTCTAACCTCCTCCAGCCCCTACAACCCTCCCTATCTCTCTAACATCCTCCAGCCCCTACAACCCTCCCTATCTCTCTAACATCCTCCAGGCCCTACAACCCTCCCTATCTCTGTAACCTCCTCCAGCCCCTACAACCCTCCCTATCTCTGTAACCTCCTCCAGCCCCTACAACCCTCCCTATCTCTGTAACCTCCTCCAGCCCCTACAACCCTCCCTATCTCTGTAACCTCCTCCAGCCCCTACAACCCTCCCTATCTCTCTAACCTCCTCCAGCACCTACAACCCTCCCTATCTCTGTAACCTCCTCCAGCCCCTACAACCCTCCCTATCTCTGTAACCTCCTCCAGCCCCTACAACCCTCCCTATCTCTCTAACATCCTCCAGCCCCTACAACCCTCCCTATCTCTGTAACCTCCTCCAGCCCCTACAAGCCTCCCTATCTCTGTATCCTCCTCCAGGCCCTATAACCCTCCCTATCTCTGTTACCTCCTCCAGTCCCTCCAACCGTCCCTATCTCTGTAACCTCCTCCGGTCCCTCCAACCGTCCCTATCTCTGTAACCTCCTCCAGGCCCTACAACCCTCCCTATCTCTGTAACCTCCTCCAGCCCCTACAACCCTCCCCATCTCTGTAACCTCCTCCAGCCCCTACAACCCTCCCTATCTCTGTAACCTCCTTCAGCACCTACAACCCTCCCTATCTCTGTAACCCCCTCCAGCTCCTACAACCCTCCCCATCTCTCTATCCTCCTCCAGCCCTTACAACCCTCCCTATCTCTGTAACCTCCTCCAGCCCCTACAACCCTCCCTATCTCTGTAACCTCCTCCAGCCCCTACAAGCCTCCCTATCTCTGTATCCTCCTCCAGGCCCTATAACCCTCCCTATCTCTGTTACCTCCTCCGGTCCCTCCAACCGTCCCTATCTCTGTAACCTCCTCCAGGCCGTACAACCCTCCCTATCTCTGTAACCTCCTCCAGCCCCGACAACCCTCCCTATCTCTGCGCTCCTCCATTTCCGCCCTCTTAAGCATCCCCCGATTCCCATCGCTCCACCATTGGCGGCCGTGCCTTCAGCTGCCTGGGGGCTCCTAAGCTCTGGAACTCCCTCCCTAAACCTCTCCGCCTCTCTCTCGCCTCCTTAAAACCGACCTCTTTGACCGAGCTTTTGGTTGCCTGTCCCTAATATCTCTTTCTGTGGCTCGGGGTCAAACTTCGTCTGATCTACGCTCCTGGGAAGCACCTTGGGGATGTTTTACTACGTTAAAGACGCTAGATAAATGCAAGTTGTTGTTGTTCGTTCATCGACCGGGTTATAACTGGGTGAGGTCATCACGGTTCTAAACTGGGGAGGATTTATAACCAGAGAGAGTAAATGACCAGGCTGAGGAGATACTGAGTGGGAGTGATTAACAGGTCAGACCCATCGAAAGGAACAGAGAGACAGAGAGTAACAGGGAGGAGAGAGAGTGAGAGACAGAGACAGAGAGAGAGAGCAGACAGAAAGATGGAGGCAAAGATCGAGAGAGAGGTAGAGAAGGAAGAGGAGAAGGAGAAGAGGGGAAGAGAGAGAGCGAGGGAGAGAGGACAAGTGGGAGAGAGGACGAGAGGGATGGAGAGAGGGAGAAATGGAGGGGGAGGAAGAGAAACAGATTAACAGATCGGTGGAGTTGAGACCCTGTGACAGATTCAACTGGTGTGTCCTGCTGCCGCCATGTGGACAGTGCAGGTAGGACAGGCCGAGGACAGGACCAGGCTGATGGGGGGGAATGTAACAGGGCGAGAGGGGGAATGTTACAGGGCGAGGGGGGGAATGTAACAGGGCGAGGGGGGGAATGTTACAGGGCGAGGGGGGGAATGTTACAGGGCGAGGGGGGGAATGTTACAGGGCGAGGGGGGGAATGTTACAGGGCGAAGGGGGGGGAATGTTACAGGGCGAAGGGGGGGGAATGTTACAGGGCGAAGGGGGGGGAATGTTACAGGGCGAAGGGGGGGAATGTTACAGGGCGAAGGGGGGGGAATGTAACAGGGCGAAGGGGGGGGAATGTAACAGGGCGAAGGGGGGGAATGTAACAGGGCGAAGGGGGGGAATGTAACAGGGCGAAGGGGGGGAATGTAACAGGGCGAAGGGGGGGAATGTAACAGGGCGAAGGGGGGAATGTAACAGGGCGAAGGGGGGAATGTTACAGGGCGAGGGGGGGAATGTAACAGGGCGAGGGGGGGAATGTAACAGGGCGAGGGGGGGGAATGTAACAGGGCGAGGGGGGGAATGTTACAGGGCGAGGGGGGGAATGTTACAGGGCGAGGGGGGGAATGTTACAGGGCGAGGGGGGGAATGTAACAGGGCGAGGGGGGGGGAATGTAACAGGGCGAGGGGGGGGAATGTAACAGGGCGAGGGGGGGGAATGTAACAGGGCGAGGGGGGGACTGTAACAGGGCGAGGGGGGGAATGTAACAGGGCGAAGGGGGGGAATGTAACAGGGCGAAGGGGGGGAATGTAACAGGGCGAAGGGGGGGAATGTAACAGGGCGAAGGGGGGAATGTAACAGGGCGAAGGGGGGAATGTAACAGGGCGAGGGGGGGAATGTTACAGGGCGAGGGGGGGAATGTTACAGGGCGAGGGGGGGAATGTTACAGGGCGAGGGGGGGAATGTTACAGGGCGAGGGGGGGAATGTTACAGGGCGAGGGGGGGAATGTTACAGGGCGAGGGGGGGAATGTAACAGGGCGAGAGGGGGACTGTAACAGGGCGAGGGGGGGACTGTAACAGGGCGAGGGGGGGAATGTTACAGGGCGAGGGGGGGAATGTTACAGGGCGAGGGGGGGACTGTAACAGGGCGAGGGGGGGACTGTAACAGGGCGAGGGGGGGACTGTAACAGGGCGAGGGGGGGACTGTAACAGGGCGAGGGGGGGAATGTTACAGGGCGAGGGGGGGAATGTTACAGGGCGAGGGGGGGAATGTTACAGGGTGACGGGGGAATTAACGTGTGGGATAGTGATGAGAGTAACTACCGAGATTCCAGTTAAATAATAAATCTCTGGATTTAATACAACACGTATCAAGGGATACACACAATGAGCTTTCACTTTTCTCACAGTTCTGATCCCAGCCTGGTCCCACTGGGATCTGGGATTGGCGCGAAGCATGGCCCATATTTGGAGGAACTTTGTGAACCTGGGAGAGAGGGGAGAACCTGGTGGAGTTGGCAGAGGGAGGGTGGAGGGAGGAGGCAGAAGGGAGTAGGGGGGAGGATGGGCGTTTCAGTTGCCTCCGAGGAATTGCCGGAAAAACTCTCTGATGAGGGTGCAGCGTCCCCGATAAACCTCATTCAGGACCCCCTTCCTCTCGATGGTGAGACGCAGGTCACGAATCCGATGTCTCATTTGCTGTGTCAGGTTGTGTTGGTTTCCCAGATATTGCTGGTAATCTGGAATATTAACAGAGGGTCTGGGTTAGATACAGAGTAAAGCTCCCTCTACACTGTCCCCCATCAAACACTCCCAGGACAGGTACAGCACGGGGGTTAGATACAGAGTAAAGCTCCCTCTACACTGTCCCCCATCAAACACTCCCAGGACAGGTACAGTACGGGGGTTAGATACAGAGTAAAGCTCCCTCTACACTGTCCCCATCAAACACTCCCAGGACAGGTACAGCACGGGGGTTAGATACAGAGTAAAGCTCCCTCTACACTGTCCCCCATCAAACACTCCCAGGACAGGTACAGTACGGGGGTTAGATACAGAGTAAAGCTCCCTCTACACTGTCCCCCATCAAACACTCCCAGGA
Organism: Heterodontus francisci; assembly: GCF_036365525.1. Taxonomy (NCBI): domain Eukaryota; kingdom Metazoa; phylum Chordata; class Chondrichthyes; order Heterodontiformes; family Heterodontidae; genus Heterodontus; species Heterodontus francisci. Next base: position 20,528,458 of record NC_090414.1, on the reverse strand, counting down.
CAGGTACAGCACGGGGTTAGATACAGAGTAAAGCTCCCTCTACACTGTCCCCATCAAACACTCCCAGGACAGGTACAGCACGGGGTTAGATACAGAGTAAAGCTCCCTCTACACTGTCCCCATCAAACACTCCCAGGACAGGTACAGTACGGGGGTTAGATACAGAGTAAAGCTCCCTCTACACTGTCCCCATCAAACACTCCCAGGACAGGTACAGTACGGGGGTTAGATACAGAGTAAAGCTCCCTCTACACTGTCCCCCATCAAACACTCCCAGGACAGGTACAGCACGGGGTTAGATACAGAGTAAAGCTCCCTCTACACTGTCCCCATCAAACACTCCCAGGACAGGTACAGTACGGGGGTTAGATACAGAGTAAAACTCCCTCTACACTGTCCGATGTGATTTGCTGTCCTGGTGTTTTCTCTCCCTCTCCGTTTCTCTTTTCCTCTTGAGATTAATTGACCTGTGCCCAGGAGGAATGTGTGTCCGACGTTAATGCTGACCGCAGGGGCTTCATGTGAACCCGGATGTCAGAGGTGAGAGGTCGGGGAGAGGCTCGCTCAGGTGTGGCTGGCCGCCTCAGATGATGTGCGAGGCCTGCGTGGTCGAATAGCCACAAAGGAACAGTCGCTTGTGTGAAGGTCCCTTTGTTGGATGCTGGGGGAAGGGGGGGGGGGGTGCAACTGGGCAGAGTGGGTAATGGGGCATTCGTGGTGCCAACTGCGTCTCCCGGAGTTGGTTCAGCAGCAGAGAGACCAGCTTCCGAGAACCCCTTTACTTGTCTCCCACCACTCCCCACGCCCGCGGGTCCCTCCGCCTCCCCGCCCCGCCTCCTCACCTTTAACAGATTCCTCCAAAATATGCAGCACCTCCTGTTCCATCGCAGTTATGAGTGGCAAAGGCAGCTGGAAAGCAAATGAACAGGGAGACCAGTGAGAGCTCAAGCACGCCCCCCAGAGGACACAGCGACTCTCGTCGTGAGCGGAGCTCCCCCTCCCCCCGGAGGCAGGAGGGCGCGGGGTTCGAGTCCCCCCGCCCACTCCAGAGACTCGAAACTCCAGGCCGACACTCCCAGTGCCCAGTACTGAGGGGGTGCCGCACTGCCGGAGGTGCCGTCTTTCGGGATGAGACGGGAGTTCTTGGGGGCCAATATTTATCCCTTGACCCAACATCGCGAAAAAACGATTGATCTGGGTCGTTATCACATTGCTGTTTGTGGGATCTTGCTGTGTGTTCCCCACATTACAACAGTGACGACGCTTCGAAGAAAGTACCCGATTGGCTGCGAGGGGGGCTGTGGGACGTCCCTGAGGCGGTGAAAGGCGCTACAGAAATGCAGGTCTGCTCTTGGGGAGGCACTTAGTTTCCGCTGCCGCGGTCGAATTTTGAGGCCTGTCTTCTGCTAATTTCTCAGCCTGTCGAGGGCGAAGAGATTCCCGTCGCCCCGGAGGAAGCGTCTGCCACAGGTTAAAGGATTTTTCTGAATAAAGAAATGACCTGAAGGGCCATTGGGGAAACGAGTGGCGTTTGTGTCGAGCCCTGTTAACATGCAGCTGGGACACAGGGACACCCAAAGCCCATAACAAACATGGACACCCGATGCCCACAACAAACATGGACACCCAATGCCCACAACAAACATGGACACTCGATGCCCACAACAAATATGGACACCCGATGCCCACAACAAACATGGACACTCAATGCCCACAACAAATATGGACACCCGATGCCCACAACAAACAGGGTTACTCAATGCCCACAACAAACAGGGACACTCAATGCCCATTACCAACATGGACACCTGATGCCCACAACAAACAGGGTCACTCAATGCCCACAACAAACATGGACACCCGATGCCCACAACAAACATGGACACCCGATGCCCACAACAAACAGGGTTACTCAATGCCCACAACAAACAGGGTTACTCAATGCCCATAACAAACATGGACACTCAATGCCCATAACATGGCGAGTGTGATAATGTTTTATATCCCTTTTCCTTGGCCTTGGGTCTTGCCTGTAGTTCAGGGTAACACGTTGCTCCACCCCGCCCCCACTCCTGATAACCAATAGAATCTTACCGTGGCCTTCATCTCCAGCTCATGCCTCTTGAGAAACTCTCTGTAAGATGTGTCCTGGATTCAGTGAAAAAGAGACAGAGAGAGAGAGCAGTCAGATTCAGGCCCTAACTCAGCAATCCTCCACGTGGAGGTGACCAAACTGGGCCGAGTGCCAGCTCCTGTACCCTCCCTGTCCTTCCCGGAGACTTGGGCTCATGTTGGGGGGGGGGGGGGGGGCAACAGTTCTATGGGCACCGGCCACCCACTCGTGCATCGGCTTTGACCTGACATGTGCTGCCTTGCTATTCGACCGCAGAAGGCATCACAAACTCACGCCATCCAACGCATAGGCTTTCCCCCAATGGCTGCCAGTCGGGAGTTGGATCAACACTCCCTCAGCTTTCCCATTAAAAAAAAAACTTCAAAAAGGTTCCCTTCCTTTAGATGTCAAAGTTTGTGGCAGTCTTTCAGTTTGACCGTGGGTCGGGGGGGGGGGGGGGTCCGTCACCTCCTCCCGGGGAGGGGGGGGTTTGTGAGGGTCGGAGGGGGGGCGGGGCGAGTGAGAACTGAGCCAGACTCACCTTCACCATCTGATCAAACTGAACGCGTTTCGATTGGCTCTTTTTCCATTTCCCCAACTGCCTCGAAAAGCTCCAGGCGGGAGCTAGGAGGAGACAGAACCAGGACAAATCAGTCCCTGATAAACAAGCGCCCATTTCAAAATCAGTCTATACCAACCGAGCTCCCATCCCGTAATCACTCTCCCATCCGAGAGCCCATCCCTAAATCAGTCCACAGTAACTGAGCACACATCCTGCAATCAGCCCATCGTAACCAAGCAGCCATCCCAAAATCAGTCCATAGTAACCCAGCACCCACCCTGAAATCAGTCCATAGTAACCGAGCACCCACCCTGAAATCAGTCCATAGTAACAGAGCACCCACCCTGAAATCAGTCCATAGTAACCGAGCACCCACCCTGAAATCAGTCCATAGTAACCGAGCACCCACCCTGAACTCAGTCCATAGTAACCCAGCACCCACCCTGAAATCAGCCCATAGTAACCGAGCACCCAGCCTGAAATCAGTCCATAGTAACCGAGCACCCAGCCTGAAATCAGCCCATCGTAACCGAGCACCCAGCCTGAAATCAGCCCATCGTAACCGAGCGCCCACCCTGAAATCAGCCCATAGTAACCGAGCACCCAGCCTGAAATCAGTCCATAGTAACCGAGCACACATCCTGCAATCAGCCCATCGTAACCAAGCAGCCATCCCAAAATCAGTCCATAGTAACCGAGCACCCACCCTGAAATCAGTCCAAAGTAACTGAGCACCCAGCCTGAAATCAGCCCATCGTAACCGAGCACCCACCCTGAAATCAGCCCATAGTAACAGAGCACCCAGCCTGAAATCAGTCCATAGTAACCGAGCACCCACCCTGAAAACAGCCCATAGTAACCGAGCAACGACCCTGAAATCAGCCCATCGTAACCGAGCACCCAGCCTGAAATCAGCCCAGAGTAACCGAGCACCCACCCTGAAAACAGCCCATCGTAACCCAGCACCCACCCTGAAAACAGCCCATAGTAACCGAGCACGCACCCTGAAATCGGTCCATAGTAACCGAGCACCCACCCTGAAATCGGTCCATAGTAACCGAGCACCCACCCTGAAATCGGTCCATAGTAACCGAGCACCCACCCTGAAATCAGTCCATAGTAACCGAGCACCCACCCTGAAATTAGCCCATAGTAACTGAGCACCCACCCTGAAATCAGTCCATAGTAACCGAGCACCCACCCTGAAATCAGTCCATAGTAACCGAGCACCCACCCTGAAATCGGTCCATAGTAACCGAGCACCCACCCTGAAATCAGTCCATAGTAACCGATCACCCACCCTGAAATCAGTCCATAGTAACCGAGCACCCACCCTGAAATCAGCCCATAGTAACCGAGCACCCACCCTGAAATCAGTCCATAGTAACCGAGCACCCACCCTGAAATCAGTCCATAGTAACCGAGCACCCACCCTGAAATCGGTCCATAGTAACTGAGCACCCACCCTGAAAATCAGTCCATAGTAACCGAGCAGCCATCCCAACATCAGTCCATAGTAACCGAGCACCCACCCTGAAATTAGCCCATAGTAACTGAGCACCCACCCTGAAATCAGTCCATAGTAACCGAGCACCCACCCTGAAATCAGTCCATAGTAACCGAGCACCCACCCTGAAATCGGTCCATAGTAACTGAGCACCCACCCTGAAATCAGTCCATAGTAACCGAGCACCCACCCTGAAATCGGTCCATAGTAACCGAGCACCCACCCTGAAATTAGCCCATAGTAACTGAGCACCCACCCTGAAATCAGTCCATAGTAACTGAGCACCCACCCTGAAATCAGTCCATAGTAACCGAGCACCCACCCTGAAATCAGTCCATAGTAACCGAGCACGCACCCTGAAATCAGTCCATAGTAACCGAGCACCCACCCTGAAAATCAGTCCATAGTAACCGAGCAGCCATCCCAACATCAGTCCATAGTAACCGAGCACCCACCCTGAAATTAGCCCATAGTAACTGAGCACCCACCCTGAAATCAGTCCATAGTAACCGAGCACCCACCCTGAAATCAGTCCATAGTAACCGAGCACCCACCCTAAAATCAGTCCATAGTAACCGAGCACCCACCCTGAAATTAGCCCATAGTAACCGAGCACCCACCCTGAAATCGGTCCATGGTAACCGAGCACCCACCCTGAAATCGGTCCATAGTAACCGAGCACCCACCCTGAAATCGGTCCATAGTAACCGAGCACCCACCCTGAAATCGGTCCATAGTAACCGAGCACCCACCCTGAAATTAGCCCATAGTAACTGAGCACCCACCCTGAAATCAGTCCATGGTAACCGAGCACCCACCCTGAAATCAGTCCATAGTAACCGAGCACCCACCCTGAAATCAGTCCATAGTAACCGAGCACCCACCCTGAAATCAGTCCATAGTAACCGAGCACCCACCCTGAAATCGGTCCATAGTAACCGAGCACCCACCCTGAAATCGGTCCATAGTAACCGAGCACCCACCCTGAAATCAGTCCATAGTAACCGAGCACCCACCCTGAAATCAGTCCATAGTAACCGAGCACCCACCCTGAAATCAGTCCATAGTAACCGAGCACCCACCCTGAAATCGGTCCATAGTAACCGAGCACCCACCCTGAAATCAGTCCATAGTAACCGAGCACCCAGCCTGAAAATCAGTCCATAGTAACCGAGCAGCCATCCCAACATCAGTCCATAGTAACCGAGCACCCACCCTGAAATCAGTCCATAGTAACCGAGCACCCACCCTGAAATCGGTCCATAGTAACCGAGCACCCACCCTGAAATCAGTCCATAGTAACCGAGCACCCAGCCTGAAATCAGTCCATAGTAACCGAGCAGCCATCCCAACATCAGTCCATAGTAACCGAGCACCCACCCTGAAATTAGTCCATAGTAACCGAGCACCCTGCCTGAAATTAGTCCATAGTAACTGAGCACCCACCCTGAAAATCAGTCCATAGTAACTGAGCACCCACCCTGAAATCAGTCCATAGTAACCAAGCACCCATCCCAAAATCAGTCCATAGTAACCGAGCACCCACCCTGAAAATCAGTCCATAGTAACTGAGCACCCACCCTGAAATCAGTCCATAGTAACCAAGCACCCATCCCAAAATCAGTCCATAGTAACCGAGCACCCAGCCTGAAATCAGTCCATAGTAACCGAGCAGCCATCCCAAAATCAGTCCATAGTAACCGAGCACCCAGCCTGCAATCAGCCCATAGTAACCAAGCACCCATCCCAAAATCAGTCCATAGTAACCGAGCACCCACCCTGAAAATCAGTCCATAGTAACTGAGCACCCACCCTGAAATCAGTCCATAGTAACCAAGCACCCATCCCAAAATCAGTCCATAGTAACCGAGCACCCAGCCTGAAATCAGTCCATAGTAACCGAGCACCCATCCCAAAATCAGTCCATAGTAACCGAGCACCCAGCCTGAAATCAGTCCATAGTAACCGAGCAGCCATCCCAAAATCAGTCCATAGTAACCGAGCACCCAGCCTGCAATCAGCCCATAGTAACCGAGCACCCACCCTGAAAATCAGTCCATAATAACTGAGCACGCTCCCTGAAATCAGTCCATAGTAACCAAGCACCCATCCCAAAATCAGTCCATAGTAACCGAGCACCCAGCCTGCAATCAGCCCATAGTAACCAAGCAGCCATCCCAAAATCAGTCCATAGTAACCGAGCACCCAGCCTGCAATCAGCCCATAGTAACCAAGCAGCCATCCCAAAATCAGTCCATAGTAACCGAGCACCCAGCCTGCAATCAGCCCATAGTAACCAAGCAGCCATCCCAAAATCAGTCCATAGTAACCGAGCACCCAGCCTGCAATCAGCCCATAGTAACCAAGCAGCCATCCCAAAATCAGTCCATAGTAACCGAGCACCCATCCTGAAATCTGTCCATAGTAACTGAGCACCCACCCTGAAATCAGTCCATAGTAACCAAGCAGCCATCCCAAAATCAGTCCATAGTAACCGAGCACCCAGCCTGCAATCAGCCCATAGTAACCAAGCAGCCATCCCAAAATCAGTCCATAGTAACCGAGCACCCACCCTGAAATCTGTCCATAGTAACCGAGCACCCACCCTGAAAATAAGTCCATAGTAACCAAGCACCCATCCCAAAATCAGTCCATAGTAACAGAGCACCCAGCCTGAAATCAGCCCAGAGTAACCGAGCACCCACCCTGAAAACAGCCCATCGTAACCCAGCACCCACCCTGAAAACAGCCCATAGTAACCGAGCACGCACCCTGAAATCGGTCCATAGTAACCGAGCACCCACCCTGAAATCAGCCCATAGTAACCAAGCAGCCATCCCAAAATCAGTCCATAGTAACCGAGCACCCACCCTGAAATCTGTCCATAGTAACCGAGCACCCACCCTGAAAACAGCCCATAGTAACCGAGCAACGACCCTGAAATCAGCCCATCGTAACCGAGCACCCAGCCTGAAATCAGCCCAGAGTAACCGAGCACCCACCCTGAAAACAGCCCATCGTAACCCAGCACCCACCCTGAAAACAGCCCATAGTAACCGAGCACGCACCCTGAAATCGGTCCATAGTAACCGAGCACCCACCCTGAAATCGGTCCATAGTAACCGAGCACCCACCCTGAAATCGGTCCATAGTAACCGAGCACCCACCCTGAAATCAGTCCATAGTAACCGAGCACCCACCCTGAAATTAGCCCATAGTAACTGAGCACCCACCCTGAAATCAGTCCATAGTAACCGAGCACCCACCTGAAATCAGTCCATAGTAACCGAGCACCCACCCTGAAATCGGTCCATAGTAACTGAGCACCCACCCTGAAATCAGTCCATAGTAACCGATCACCCACCCTGAAATCAGTCCATAGTAACCGAGCACCCACCCTGAAATCAGCCCATAGTAACCGAGCACCCACCCTGAAATCAGTCCATAGTAACCGAGCACCCACCCTGAAATCAGTCCATAGTAACCGAGCACCCACCCTGAAATCGGTCCATAGTAACTGAGCACCCACCCTGAAAATCAGTCCATAGTAACCGAGCAGCCATCCCAACATCAGTCCATAGTAACCGAGCAGCCATCCCAACATCAGTCCATAGTAACCGAGCACCCACCCTGAAATTAGCCCATAGTAACTGAGCACCCACCCTGAAATCAGTCCATAGTAACCGAGCACCCACCCTGAAATCAGTCCATAGTAACCGAGCACCCACCCTGAAATCGGTCCATAGTAACTGAGCACCCACCCTGAAATCAGTCCATAGTAACCGAGCACCCACCCTGAAATCGGTCCATAGTAACCGAGCACCCACCCTGAAATTAGCCCATAGTAACTGAGCACCCACCCTGAAATCAGTCCATAGTAACTGAGCACCCACCCTGAAATCAGTCCATAGTAACCGAGCACCCACCCTGAAATCAGTCCATAGTAACCGAGCACCCACTCTGAAATCAGTCCATAGTAACCGAGCACCCACCCTGAAAATCAGTCCATAGTAACCGAGCAGCCATCCCAACATCAGTCCATAGTAACCGAGCACCCACCCTGAAATTAGCCCATAGTAACTGAGCACCCACCCTGAAATCAGTCCATAGTAACCGAGCACCCACCCTGAAATCAGTCCATAGTAACCGAGCACCCACCCTAAAATCAGTCCATAGTAACCGAGCACCCACCCTGAAATTAGCCCATAGTAACTGAGCACCCACCCTGAAATCAGTCCATGGTAACCGAGCACCCACCCTGAAATCGGTCCATAGTAACCGAGCACCCACCCTGAAATCGGTCCATAGTAACCGAGCACCCACCCTGAAATCGGTCCATAGTAACCGAGCACCCACCCTGAAATTAGCCCATAGTAACTGAGCACCCACCCTGAAATCAGTCCATGGTAACCGAGCACCCACCCTGAAATCAGTCCATAGTAACCGAGCACCCACCCTGAAATCAGTCCATAGTAACCGAGCACCCACCCTGAAATCAGCCCATAGTAACCGAGCACCCACCCTGAAATCAGTCCATAGTAACCGAGCACCCACCCTGAAATCAGTCCATAGTAACCGAGCACCCACCCTGAAATCAGTCCATAGTAACCGAGCACCCACCCTGAAATCGGTCCATAGTAACCGAGCACCCACCCTGAAATCAGTCCATAGTAACCGAGCACCCACCCTGAAATCAGTCCATAGTAACCGAGCACCCACCCTGAAATCAGTCCATAGTAACCGAGCACCCACCCTGAAATCAGTCCATAGTAACCGAGCACCCAGACTGAAAATCAGTCCATAGTAACCGAGCAGCCATCCCAACATCAGTCCATAGTAACCGAGCACCCACCCTGAAATCAGTCCATAGTAACCGAGCACCCACCCTGAAATCGGTCCATAGTAACCGAGCACCCACCCTGAAATCAGTCCATAGTAACCGAGCACCCAGCCTGAAATCAGTCCATAGTAACCGAGCAGCCATCCCAACATCAGTCCATAGTAACCGAGCACCCACCCTGAAATTAGTCCATAGTAACCGAGCACCCTGCCTGAAATTAGTCCATAGTAACTGAGCACCCACCCTGAAAATCAGTCCATAGTAACTGAGCACCCACCCTGAAATCAGTCCATAGTAACCAAGCACCCATCCCAAAATCAGTCCATAGTAACCGAGCACCCACCCTGAAAATCAGTCCATAGTAACTGAGCACCCACCCTGAAATCAGTCCATAGTAACCAAGCACCCATCCCAAAATCAGTCCATAGTAACCGAGCACCCAGCCTGAAATCAGTCCATAGTAACCGAGCACCCAGCCTGAAATCAGTCCATAGTAACCGAGCACCCACCCTGAAAATCAGTCCATAATAACTGAGCACGCTCCCTGAAATCAGTCCATAGTAACCAAGCACCCATCCCAAAATCAGTCCATAGTAACCGAGCACCCAGCCTGCAATCAGCCCATAGTAACCAAGCAGCCATCCCAAAATCAGTCCATAGTAACCGAGCACCCAGCCTGCAATCAGCCCATAGTAACCAAGCAGCCATCCCAAAATCAGTCCATAGTAACCGAGCACCCAGCCTGCAATCAGCCCATAGTAACCAAGCAGCCATCCCAAAATCAGTCCATAGTAACCGAGCACCCATCCTGAAATCTGTCCATAGTAACTGAGCACCCACCCTGAAATCAGTCCATAGTAACCAAGCAGCCATCCCAAAATCAGTCCATAGTAACCGAGCACCCAGCCTGCAATCAGCCCATAGTAACCAAGCAGCCATCCCAAAATCAGTCCATAGTAACCGAGCACCCACCCTGAAATCTGTCCATAGTAACCGAGCACCCACCCTGAAAATAAGTCCATAGTAACCAAGCACCCATCCCAAAATCAGTCCATAGTAACAGAGCACCCACCCTGAAATCAGTCCATAGTAACCAAGCACCCATCCCAAAATCAGTGCATAGTAACCGAGCACCCAGCCTGAAATCAGTCCATAGTAACCAAGCACCCATCCCAAAATCAGTCCATAGTAACCGAGCACCCAGCCTGCAATCAGCCCATAGTAACCAAGCAGCCATCCCAAAATCAGTCCATAGTAACCGAGCACCCAGCCTGCAATCAGCCCATAGTAACCAAGCACCCATCCCAAAATCAGTCCATAGTAACCGAGCACCCAGCCTGCAATCAGCCCATAGTAACCAAGCAGCCATCCCAAAATCAGTCCATAGTAACCGAGCACCCATCCTGAAATCTGTCCATAGTAACCGAGCACCCACCCTGAAAATAAGTCCATAGTAACCAAGCAGCCATCCCAAAATCAGTCCATAGTAACTGAGCACCCAGCCTGCAATCAGCCCATAGTAACCAAGCAGCCATCACAAAATCAGTCCATAGTAACCGAGCACCCAGCCTGAAATCAGTCCATAGCAACCGAGCAGCCATCCCAAAATCAGTGCATAGTAACCGAGCACCCACCCTGAAAATAAGTCCATAGTAACCGAGCACCCACCCTGAAAATCAGTCCATAGTAACCGAGCACCCACCCTGAAATCTGTCCATAGTTACCGAGCACCCATCCTGAAATCTGTCCATCGTAACCAAGCGTCAAGCTGAAATCAGTCTATATCAAACGAGTGCCTGTCCCAAAAATCAGTCCATCGTAACAGAGCGCCCAGCCCCAAAATCAGTAAATCAGTCTATACCAACCGATCCATGATTGCATGATTCTCGGTTGAAGGGGGTAGGGAGGAAGGGGTTCATGGTTTTTTGGGGGTGGGGGTCTCCACAGGATCGGTGGGTGGGGGGGGCGCGGCATGGTGGGAGGGGGGAGTCCTGACGCGCGGGACCTCCCGTCGCGCGGCGCCTGAAACTGGCGTCCGGTCCCCAAACATCACTGTGCGGTGTCACCGAGGCGCAGAGGGTTACCTTCACCCTCAGTCTGTGCACCTCCACTCCCCCTCCTCATGTCGAACAACCCACCCCGCTCCCATCCCCGCAGCACAACACTCCAGACAATCAAACAGCACAAAGCGAGACCGCTCAGCCCGTCGCGGCAGTGCCAGCCCCTTTGAAAAGCCTCGCCCGCTAACGCTGCCAAGGAAATTTGAAGCATCCCTCACCTTTGTCCCTCGACTCATCCTGTAGGGAAAGAAAACGAGAGGGGATTAGAACACCTCGCCCTCGAGTGGCTGCCACCTTCAGCCACCTCGCCTGTAACTCCCTCTACACTGTCCCCCATCGAACACTCCCCGGGGGGGCAGGAGCAGCACCCAAGATTCCGGTTAAAATGCTGAGCTTCACACAGCGAATACCAGATGGAGTTTGCGTATCGGTTTCAGTTCCTTTCAACGCTTCTGCATAAAGCCCGGCCCCACCTCCAGCGTTGCTATGGGCGACAGGTGAGGCCTTCGCCAATTTAAGTCCGCCCGAAAGCCTGCGCTTTCGAGGTCGAGGGTTCGAATCCCCCTCCAGACAGGCTAGCCCATAATCCGGGCGGACACGCCCTGTGCCAGTACTGGGGGAGTGAGGGGTGCGAATGTTGCCCAGGTCTTGCTGCATTTCTACATGGACTGCTTCAGTACCTGAGGAGTCGCGAATGGTGCTGAACATTGTGCAATCATCAGCGAACATCCCCACTTCTGACCTTATGATTGAAGGAAGGTCATTGATGAAGCAGCTGAAGATGGTTGGACAAGTCATGCAACCTGAGCCACTTGTTGGGGGGGGGGGGTCGGGGGTCAGGGGTCGGGGGAAAGGATGCTCCAATTTACTACCCCTCCACCCCCACCCTCTCTCTCCCATCCCTCCCCTTCCCCCTCCCTCACACCTCATTTTCTCCCTTGCTGTCATCACCCTCCTCCTTCTCCCTCCCTTCACTCTCCGACCGCCCCCTCCTTCTCCCTCCACGGCTGCCTCTTCCCTCCCTCTCCTCCGATACTCTGACTCTGCCCGCTGATGTTCTCCCTACCTGTGACTCGATGCCCGATCTCTTCAGAAACCTCGAGCTCAAATAGCTGTGAGCGGAGTGTTCACTTGACTCACTTGTACTGACAGGTGGGAGAGAGAGAAAGGACAACATGGTAGAAGCAGTCATTGATGGATTCAATGGGCACCAGACAGCAAACACCGACTCTCACTGGGGTACGGGTCCCACACACACTGACTCTCACTGGGGTACGGGTCCCACACACACTGACTCTCACTGGGGTACGGGTTCCACACACACTGACTCTCACTGGGGTACGGGTCCCACACACACTGACTCTCACTGGGGTCCGGGTCCCACACACACTGACTCTCACTGGGGTACGGGTCCCACACACACTGACTCTCACTGCGGTACGGGTCCCACACACACTGACTCTCACTGGGGTACTGGTCCCACACACACTGACTCTCACTGGGGTACGGGTCCCACACACACTGACTCTCACTGGGGTACGGGTCCCACACACACTGACTCTCACTGGGGTCCGGGTCCCACACACACTGACTCTCACTGGGGTACGGGTCCCACACACACTGACTCTCACTGGGGTCCGGGTCCCACACACACTGACTCTCACTGGGGTCCGGGTCCCACACACACTGACTCTCACTGGGGTCCGGGTCCCACACACACTGACTCTCACTGGGGTCCGGGTCCCACACACACTGACTCTCACTGGGGTACGGGTCCCACACCCACTGACTCTCACTGGGGTACGGGTCCCACACACACTGACTCTCACTGGAGTACGGGTCCCACACCCACTGACTCTCACTGGAGTACGGGTCCCACACCCACTGACTCTCACTGGGGTACGGGTCCCACACCCACTGACTCTCACTGGGGTACGGGTTCCACACACACTGACTCTCACTGGGGTACGAGTCCCACACACACTGACTCTCACTGGGGTAGGAGTCCCACACACACTGACTCTCACTGGGGTACGGGTCCCACACACACTGACTCTCACTGGGGTACGGGTCCCACACACACTGACTCTCACTGGGGTACGGGTCCCACACACACTGACTCTCACTGGGGTACGGGTCCCACACACACTGACTCTCACTGGGGTACGGGTCCCACACACACTGACTCTCACTGGGGTACGGGTCCCACACACACTGACTCTCACTGGGGTAAGGGTCCCACACACACTGACTCTCACTGGGGTACGAGTCCCACACACACTGACTCTCACTGGGGTACGGGTCCCACACACACTGACTCTCACTGGGGTACGAGTCCCACACACACTGACTCTCACTGGGGTACGGGTCCCACACACACTGACACTCACTGGGGTACAGGTCCCACACACACTGACTCTCACTGGGGTACGGGTCCCACACACACTGACTCTCACTGGGGTACGAGTCCCACACACACTGACTCTCACTGGGGTACGAGTCCCACACACACTGACTCTCACTGGGGTACGAGTCCCACACACACTGACTCTCACTGGGGTACGAGTCCCACACACACTGACTCTCACTGGGGTACGAGTCCCACACACACTGACTCTCACTGGGGTACGGGTCCCACACTGACTGACCCTCACCCAAACTGATGCTCGACATCAATTGAGAATCGGATTGCGATGCCTCACCAGGTCGAATAGCCTGCTGCCACTCAGGCTTGGATTCTTCCCGTCGTTGCGCCCCCCCCCCAACCCCAGTGCAGCAAGGCTTCTGCACACACTCTGTTCCTCTCAGGGCTGACTCCATCCCTCTCGCCCTAGGTATGAACGTGGGCGGCTGGGTCAATGGAGAGGGATGGGGCTGACTCCTCTCCCTGCCAACCCTGGGGGATAGCACTCGCCTTTTTCCTTGCTGGAATGCTGCCGGAGAATCTGGGGCTCAGGGGCTGGGCAGGGATACCAGGGAGCAGGAGCCGTGAGTACAAGTGTGGGGTGGCAGCAATGAAGACGAACAGCAGCCGCAGAAGGCACAGATTAGAAACTGTCGGATTGCTGGGAAGGGGAGGGCAGGAGGTTTTGCCCCTCCTCTCCCCGCTCCCACCAGTACCCAGCAGAGTGGCTGGCCATTACAGGGTGGGATCGGTTCACAGAGATTAAATGAGACAGCACTTTGCCAGCAGAAAGTCACTGACAGACCCAGTTACTTTCTCACCTGGTGTGATGTTTCTGATTCTGCTGGTCCATCGCCTGCAAGTTCGACACAGATGCTTAACAGCAGGGTCGGAGAGCCTCGGTGGGAGTGGACCCCAGGGAAAATCGGTTAAACCAACGCGGCCCCACCACAATTGTGAGAGATGATGTGTCGTTGGGCTGTTTGTGTTTGAAGTGGAGAGGACAGTCAGTTTGAAACGGAGTCTGTGATCTAACAAAGCCTGGGAATTCCAACACTGTCCCCCATCAAACACTCCCAGGACAGGTACAGCACGGGGTTAGATACAGAGTAAAGCTCCCTCTACACTGTCCCCATCAAACACACCCAGGACAGGTACAGCACGGGGTTAGATACAGAGTAAAGCTCCCTCTACACTGTCCCCATCAAACACACCCAGGACAGGTACAGCACGGGGTTAGATACAGAGTAAAGCTCCCTCTACACTGTCCCCATCAAACACACCCAGGACAGGTACAGCACGGGGTTAGATACAGAGTAAAGCTCCCTCTACACTGTCCCCATCAAACACACCCAGGACAGGTACAGCACGGGGTTAGATACAGAGTAAAGCTCCCTCTACACTGTCCCCATCAAACACTCCCAGGACAGGTACAGCTGCTCATCGGACCCAGGCCCCGAAACCCGCCTCGGGAGCCGGTCCCACACAACCCGAGCCGCCTCTCGGAAATGCCCTCCGTGCCATTCCAATCGGCACGGAGGGGTTTCCTGTACGGGCTGCTCCTGCACACTCTCCACTTCCTCGCCCTCGTCAGCCGGCCGGACACGCCCTGGCGGTCCGTGTTGCCATCTGGCAGCAAGGGGAAACCCCAATGGAGGTCTCTCTACGCGGGAGTCTTCCCCCTTTACATCGGGGACCTGGGGTGGAGGGTGCTGCACAGAGCAGTCCCGTGCAATAGGCTTTTAAGTAGGTTCACGGACTCCCAGGCCACCTGTACTTTCTGCGGCCTGGACGAGTCCGTGTTCCACATTTATACGGAGTGTGCGAGGTTGCAGCCCCTATTTGAGTATCTGAAGGGGCCGCTCCTCAAATTCTGGCTGCATTTCAGTCCCACGCTCCTGATCTTTGGGCACCCAGTGCGGAGGGGCTTGGGCCGGGAGGAGGATCTCCTCGTCGGTCTGCTCCTGGGCCTGGCCAAGGTGGCAATTCACAGGTCCAGGTTGCGGGCCGTCGTGGGGTCCGTCCTCCCCGATTGCCTGCCCCTCTTCCGCGGTTACGTTCGCGCCCGGTTGTCCCTGGAAAAGGAGCATGCGGTGTCCGCCGGTACGCTTGAGGCCTTCCGCGACCGGTGGGCACCGCAGGGACTGGAGTGCATTGTCGACGCCGAGAATGGCATTTTAATTTGGGTTTTTTGTTTATTTATCTGGTTTTAATAAAGTTATTTTAAATATATAAGTGTGTATATAAAGGGGGCCTGAGGAATAAAGGCCCCCTCGACATAAAAAATATATAAAAGGGGCCTGAGGTATAAAGGCCACTAAAAAAAAACAGGGTTAGATACAGAGTAAAGTTCCCTCTGCACTGTCCCCATCAAACACTCCCAGGACAGGTACAGTACGGGGTTAGATACAGAGTAAAGCTCCCTTTACCAGGGTGCAGTTGGTGACCCAGTTCCCCCTAGCAAGTCCCAGTTATCAGGCACAATTCGGGGGGAGGATTGGAGGGACCTGCATTCACTCAGTTTGTCAATACACAGAGGATATACTGTGGCTCCGACAGTTAGACATCATTTTCAGCATTCATCAGCATGGATTTTGCAGAATTGGCTGCACATTTTCCAAACTTTACAATCGCAGCATTCAAAATTAATTCATAGCTGGTGTTTCTGAGAGGTAATGGTTCCTGCAGTCTTTTATCTTGTCTGTCACTGTCTCTATCTCTCTGTCGCTGTCTGTTGTGCTCTCTCTCTGTCTCTCTCTTTCTGTTGCTTTCTCTCTCTGTCTGTCGCTTTCTCTCTCTGTCTGTTGCTATATTTGTGTCGCTGTCTCTGTCTCTCCCTCTCTGTCTGTCGCTGTCTCCCTCGCTTTCTGGCTTTCTCTCCCTCTCTCTGTCAGTCGCTGTCTCTCCCTGTCTGTCGCTGTCTCTCTCTCTGTCTCCCTCGCTCGCTCCCTCTCTGTCTCCCTCGCTCTCTGTCTCTCTCTCTCCCTCGGTCTGTCTCTCCCTCTGTCTGTCGCTGTCTCTCTCTCTCTGTCTCCCTCGCTCGCTTCCTCTCTGTCTCTCTGTCTGTCTGGTCTCTCCCTCTCCCTGCCTGGTCACTCTCTGTCTGGTCTCTCCCTGGCTGTCTCTCCCTGTCTGGTCTCTCTCTCTCCCTGCCTGGTCTCTCTCTGTCTCCACACTGTATTTCCAGTTCTTTCTGATTTTTCTGTGACATTTCAGTCTCCAGCCTCTGGAGCTCGGGACCTCAAACACATCCTGGTATTTCAGTCTCACTCTGCGCTGGGTGATGTTGGGATTTATATGACACTGGGACAGACTTACAGCAGTTCAAGTTTTATTTCAAATGGGTTCATTCCAAAATTCCTTTTGTCCGAGAGATTTGTGAAAAAGGCCTCGAAAAGTCAGTCAACACAAAACAATTGGCTTGAACATGGGGTACGATCAAATGCTTAACAACTGACCACCCACCCCCCCCACCCCCGAGACCAGTAGATAACCTTCTCGTGTAGCCAGGCTACTCAGATCCTGAGATACCACGACTAGACTCAGTACCCAGGATTACAGGGCAGCGGGAGGTAAAGTAGCTCTACGTGTGTCCAACTGGATGACCATGTAGTGACCACACGCACCTCGCCTGGATGGAAAGTGCAGCATAGCCCACGATGCCCCATGCAGTCGAATAGCTCCCCCAATAAGGAGGCGGAGGAATGTCCGTTGCTGGAGCTCCTGATGTGTGGGAGGGGGGGGGGGGTGCGGTTGGTGATCCCGGGACCTTCCTTCTGTGGGAATCTGCGCCCTGGGGAGGGGAGGGGGCTACATCAATGGCACTCGCGACATCCTCGTGCCTCGGTCAAAGTCGGAGCTACGATACACCTCTGGCCTCGCCCGCAGGCTTCGGCTGCCACACGAACCAGGAAGGGTTAGATAGATAAGAGGCTCGGAAGAAACAATGGCCCAAATGGGGTGCACCAACAACAACCTGCATTGATGCAGCGCCTTTGCTGCAGCTCCTCCACTTCGTTTTTTGGCATCTCCCAATCTTGCAGCCTCTAATTTAGGCCGACTTGGGCCTGCTCCGCCATGCAGTCAGTTGAAGCCTGAGCAGCCCCAGTTACTCGCCCTTGCTTCTCAACACCCGCGCAAGGGCGAAGGTGGTTCCGGATTCCCACCAGCCTTTGCGTGAAGAAGCGTTCCCTAACTTCGCTCCCGAGGGGCCTAGCTCGAGTCCCGAGATTAGGCCCTTGGTCCTGGACTGAGCGACGGCACACCCCCTCCGCAGGCAGCCAATGGCAGATCAGCGGTGCCCCCCTCACCCCACAACCTCCCCCCCACCTCTTCCGTTCCGACTTCCCCACCCTATCGGGAGGCCACAATTCTGTGCCCTCAATGGCCAGCTGGCACAAAAGCACGCCGCCGATAACCGTTCAGTCGCCCCGGAACGGAGGCCATGTTTTGGCACAATACTGGGCCCTGCGCCTCCCTCCCACCCACCACCACCAGGTGGCGCTAACAGGCTTTGGCACAGTAGTGGCCTCTAGTGGCAGAGGTCCAGCCCTGCGCCATCCTTTCATTGCATTGACTATTCCTCGGACAGACCCGACCTGCTGTCTCTTTGGAGGGCAGTTGCCTCGGGGGCAAAGAGAGGGGCCAAAACGGTGGCCCAAAGCAATCCCGAAGGCCGTCGATTCCTGCGCCCGGGCTTTGGCACCGACAACTTGGCTCCATAAGTCTCTCAGCAAGTCTTTAACCTGGTTCGTGCCCACCATTGGGAAGATGGCACCAAAGTTGGTAGATATCCAAGACCGGCACGAGAGGCTGGTACCATTCCTCATTGGCGTCAATGGTTACCCCAATACTGAGGCTTGGCACCTCCACCGTGGTGGCACAGCTGGCTGGCATTCATCTCCTTCCTCTCTCCGCCACTCACTCACTCCCTGCCCCGCTCCCCACCCTCCCCCTCCCCCCCCAACACAAGGTCAGACATTCTCCCCTTTGTCTCTGGTTCGGGCGGGGTAGTCGTTGGCCTTTTTCTGGTGCTTGCGTCGGCCCTTCCGCTTGCCGCGGTTGACGGCGGGCAGCGGGGAAGGGCGCAGGCTGCGGCCCGAGCGGCGGTCGGACTCCTCTGCGTCGATGAAAGCCAGGTCCTCGCCGAGGAAGTCGATGGGCTGCGACTCGTTCCCCGGCGCTGGGGGCAACGACGGCTCCGAGCCGGGGGCCCCGCCCTCGCCGTCGGTAAGCGGCTGCGGCCCGGGCGTGACGGCCCGCTGCAGCATGTCGTGGATCTCGGAGCTGAGCCGACGGCGGGTGACCTTGATCTCCGTGGTGATGTTGGCCGTCCAGTTAGCAGCGTGAGCCGTCAGATCCCCCATCTGCGGAGAGATGGAGCAGCAGGTTAGTCAGGGGCGATGGTTCCATTCTCCCCTGTTAGAGGTGGTCATTGCCCGTCGCTTGTGTGGCACGAATGGTACTTGCCACTTACCAACCCAAGGCCTGTTGGTCAGGCCTTGCTGCAAGCGGGCATGGGACAGCTTCAGAACCCGGAGCCCAGCGCGGAGGCAGAGCCTCGAAGAGAGAGCAGGAAAGGTGTCGGCCAATTACTGCAGGCCATGCCACGTCAACTCAGAGGGAGGGAGTGTCAGGGTAGCGGGTGGGGGCAGGGGTGATGGGATGGGATCAGCGGGGAGGACGAGCGCCAGGGTAACTTTACCTCCGCCCGCGTCCTCCTGGATAGAACCCGGAGCCAGTCTCCAATCATCGAAAGGATAGCAGCGAAGTAGGCTAGGCCCAGGAGAATCCAGAACCACACGAGAGGTTTATACCAGGCCTTGTACACTCGTTTCGAGTCTCCGCCTGGTGGAAAGAAGGAACCCAGAGTTAGCCAAACGTCTGGAGGTCAAGGGAGCCAGAGAATGTGACCTTTGACCTGGGGGGGGGGGGGCCCAGAGTTCGATTTCGACGCCTGACATAAAATGGTGGCTGGGACAAGACATGACGTAGGCCACCGGATTCAAATCAAAGGATGAGGGCCCCCCCCCCCCTCCGTTCTCCAGTCGGGGCTTTGGGCCAAGAGCTGGAGGAGCACTTCAACCTCCGACCTGTGCCCTCAGCGTTCCCAAGTGAGCGGGAGGCCTTCGCCGGATGGAACGAGTCAGAGAGGCCTGGATCGGAGAGGCCTTTCGCGACCAGGGCCTGGACTCAACTCAAAGCCTAGGCCAGGCAGCCAGACACGGCCCAATCTCCCACCCCCGACTCCCCCGAGGCAGGAAACAGCCTCAAGAAAGGCCCCTGCACAAACAGGCCGACCCCCACCAACCCCCCGACCCATGACCCCCGATCCCCCCAACTCACCGGCCACATAATCCCCGAATCCGATGGTCGTCAGCGTTATGACGACAAAGTAAAAGGATTCCAGGAACGTCCAATCCTCGATCCACTGGAACACCAGCACTGGGCTCGAGATGAACATCAGGCAGCCAATCAGGATGAAGAGCAGTGTGGAAACCACGCGTACGACAGTAGGGCTGACCTTCCATTTCTGAAACAGGCCGAGATCGATCAGACGGTAGGACACAGGCCGGAATTCACTGTGGCCCTCCTGACGGCGACTGATAGTGGGGGGGGGATTGTGAAATTCGGCCAGGGTCCCCGTCCCTCATCTGGCTACAAAGCCCGCCCCCTCCTCCACCCCTATTTCGGGAGCTGTCACTCGCCTCCACACTCGGCCCCTCAGTCGAGAGGCTCCTCAATGTGCACGGGGATGGGATTGGACTCATGCCACGATGCCCCCCTCAGTCAAATATCCCGACAGTTTGACATACAGGCATACGAATTAGGAGCAGGGACAGGCCATTCAGCCCCTCAAGCCTGCTCTGCCATTTGATAGGGTCGTAGGTGATCTGACTGCGTCCAGCCTTGGCTCCCCAGTCAATCAAGAATCAATCTACCGCTGCCATCATAAATATTCCATGACCCAGCCTCTGGGGACCCTCTCCTCATCTCCGCCTTAAATGGGCGACCCCTTATTTTCAAACGCTGAGTCCTAATTCTAGCCTCTCCCAGACCGCACCCGGAGTACAGTGTGCAGTTCTGGTCCCCTTACCTTAGGGAGGATATTATTGTCACAGAGGGAGTGCAACGAAGGTTCACCAGACCAGTTCCCGGGATGGTCTACTCCTACTGCTATGTTCCAAACCTGAAAATGTCCTATTTATCCCGACTCTCTGCTTCTTGTTAGCTAACCTGTCCTCTATCCATGCTAATATGTTGCCCCCCTACACCCTGAGCTCTTCTAAGCTCACACGCGCACTTGAAGCACGGCCACGGGGCCCAGGAACCCTGGAATCAACACCTACGGGAGGGGGACAATCGTTAAAACAAACAGACGCCGTTTCCGTCACAATTTAGTGGAGTACAATTCCTTAATTACTGGCCGACCCCAAATTGCGGGGGATAGCTAATAGTGAGGAGGGCTCCGGCATGCACTCGATGGGCTGAATGGTCTCATAATGGCTCAGCGACTGGAACGAAATGCATTAATGAACTTGCAGGCTGGGGTGTGTCGTTAGCAAGTGAACCTCAATAGTGATGGTGCATTTTGGTGGGAGGAATCGGGAGGTCAGATACTGTTTGGATAATGAGAGTCTAAACGGGGTGGAGGAACAGAGGGATCTGGGGATACAGATACACAAACCACTAAAAGTAACAACACAGGTTAATGAGGCCTTAAAAAAAGCAAAGCAAGTCCTGGGTTCATTAATAAAGGGATAGAATTGAGAAGCAGAGAAGTTATGTTAAACTTGTATCGAACCTTGGTTAGACCGCACTCGGAGTGACTGTGAACAGTTCTGCTCTCCGTATTATAAAAAGATCGAGGCAGTGGAGAAGGGACAAAAAAAAAAGGAGGTATTTCCAATTGCGGGTGAGACCAGAACTCGGGGCCATCAATATAAGACAGTCACTAATAAATCCAATGGGGAATTCAGGAGAAACTCCTTTCCCCGGAGAGTGGGGAGAATGTGGAACTCGCTCCCACTGGGAGTGGTTGAGGTGAATAGTATCGATGCATTTAAGGGGAAGCTGGATAAACACAAGAGGAAGAAAGGAATAGAAGGAGATGGTGATGGGGGGAGATGGAGAGGGGGGGGGGAGGAGGCTCGTGTGGGGCAGAAACACCAGCACGGAGCAGATGGGCCGAATGGCCTGTTTCTGTGCTGTAGATTCTCCGTGACACTCACCAGGAAGATTTCCTCCACTTTCATGATCAGCTGCCCCAGGGCCGATCCCAGCTGGTCTCCCACTCCGGCCAGTAGGAAGCCGAACATCGGAATCCCCACCAAGGCGTAGACGATGCAGAAAATCTTCCCACCTTCCGTTTTGGGCGAGATATTCCCAAAACCTGGAGGACGGAACGGAGCAGGATCAGGTGGGTCTGTTGCCAGAGCAGAATCGCACTCCCAGGATTAACAACTCGAGAGATCGTAATCAGGAATCCACCACCCCTCCGGAATATTAACTGGTACAGGGAGCGAGTGAGTGGGATATTAAAGGGTGCAGGGAGTGAGGGAAGAGTGGGATTAGACTGGGTGGGAAATTAAAGGGTGTTGGGAGTGAGGGAAGAGTGGGATTAGACTGGGTGGGAAATTAAAGGGTGTTGGGAGTGAGGGAAGAGTGGGATTAGACTGGGTGGGATATTAAAGGGTGTTGAGAGTGAGGGGGATTAGATAGGAACTCTCAGGCAGGAGGATAGATTGGTGCAGATGTGATGTGCCGAGTGGTCAGTGTCTGTGCTGGGACGTTCAGTGTGGGCGGAGGGAGGTCCCGTACCGATGGTGGTGATAACAGTTCCGGCGAAGAAGAAGGAGCTGCCGAGGTCCCAGTTGGTGCTGCTGTTTTTGGCATCACTGACCGGATCCACTCCAGCCTCCATGGCCAATAGTGTTTGCTGGGACAAAGACAAGAGAGAAGGCAGGGTCAGAACCGGGGGAGACGCACCAATCACCACAGTTACAGCCACGCCCGGATCCCCCACCTCTACGCACAGTCTGCACACTTGCGCCTCTCCACAATCAATCTAACAACCTCTAGGCCTGGTTTACGTCTGGTCTAGAACCCAACGGAGATCGTATCCTTGACTTAGAACCCAACGGAGGCCGTATCCTTGACTTAGAACCCAACGGAGGCCGTATCCTTGACTTAGAACCCAACAGAGGTCGTGTCCTTGACTTAGAAGCCAACGGAGGTCGTATCCTTGACTTAGAACACAACGGAGGTCGTATCCTTGACTTAGAACACAACGGAGATCGTATCCTTGACTTAGAACACAACGGAGATCGTGTCCTTGACTTAGAACACAACGGAGATCGTGTCCTTGACTTAGAACACAACGGAGATCGTGTCCTTGACTTAGAACACAACGGAGAACGTCTCCTTGACTTAGAACACAACGGAGAACGTCTCCTTGACTTAGAACACAACGGAGGTCGTGTCCTTGACTTAGAACACAACGGAGGTCGTGTCCTTGACTTAGAACCCAACAGAGGTCGTGTCCTTGACTTAGAACCCAACAGAGGTCGTGTCCTTGACTTAGAACCCAACAGAGGTCGTGTCCTTGACTTAGAACCCAACAGAGGTCGTGTCCTTGACTTAGAACCCAACAGAGGTCGTGTCCTTGACTTAGAACCCAACAGAGGTCGTGTCCTTGACTTAGAACCCAACAGAGGTCGTGTCCTTGACTTAGAACCCAACAGAGGTCGTGTCCTTGACTTAGAACCCAACAGAGGTCGTGTCCTTGACTTAGAACCCAACAGAGGTCGTGTCCTTGACTTAGAACCCAACAGAGGTCGTGTCCTTGACTTAGAACCCAACAGAGGTCGTGTCCTTGACTTAGAACCCAACAGAGGTCGTGTCCTTGACTTAGAACCCAACAGAGGTCGTGTCCTTGACTTAGAACCCAACAGAGGTCGTGTCCTTGACTTAGAACCCAACAGAGGTCGTGTCCTTGACTTAGAACCCAACAGAGGTCGTGTCCTTGACTTAGAACCCAACAGAGGTCGTGTCCTTGACTTAGAACCCAACAGAGGTCGTGTCCTTGACTTAGAACCCAACAGAGGTCGTGTCCTTGACTTAGAACCCAACAGAGGTCGTGTCCTTGACTTAGAACCCAACAGAGGTCGTGTCCTTGACTTAGAACCCAACAGAGGTCGTGTCCTTGACTTAGAACCCAACAGAGGTCGTGTCCTTGACTTAGAACCCAACAGAGGTCGTGTCCTTGACTTAGAACCCAACAGAGGTCGTGTCCTTGACTTAGAACCCAACAGAGGTCGTGTCCTTGACTTAGAACCCAACAGAGGTCGTGTCCTTGACTTAGAACCCAACAGAGGTCGTGTCCTTGACTTAGAACCCAACAGAGGTCGTGTCCTTGACTTAGAACCCAACAGAGGTCGTGTCCTTGACTTAGAACCCAACAGAGGTCGTGTCCTTGACTTAGAACCCAACAGAGGTCGTGTCCTTGACTTAGAACCCAACAGAGGTCGTGTCCTTGACTTAGAACCCAACAGAGGTCGTGTCCTTGACTTAGAACCCAACAGAGGTCGTGTCCTTGACTTAGAACCCAACAGAGGTCGTGTCCTTGACTTAGAACCCAACAGAGGTCGTGTCCTTGACTTAGAACCCAACAGAGGTCGTGTCCTTGACTTAGAACCCAACAGAGGTCGTGTCCTTGACTTAGAACCCAACAGAGGTCGTGTCCTTGACTTAGAACCCAACAGAGGTCGTGTCCTTGACTTAGAACCCAACAGAGGTCGTGTCCTTGACTTAGAACCCAACAGAGGTCGTGTCCTTGACTTAGAACCCAACAGAGGTCGTGTCCTTGACTTAGAACCCAACAGAGGTCGTGTCCTTGACTTAGAACCCAACAGAGGTCGTGTCCTTGACTTAGAACCCAACAGAGGTCGTGTCCTTGACTTAGAACCCAACAGAGGTCGTGTCCTTGACTTAGAACCCAACAGAGGTCGTGTCCTTGACTTAGAACCCAACAGAGGTCGTGTCCTTGACTTAGAACCCAACAGAGGTCGTGTCCTTGACTTAGAACCCAACAGAGGT
Organism: Heterodontus francisci; assembly: GCF_036365525.1. Classification (NCBI taxonomy): domain Eukaryota; kingdom Metazoa; phylum Chordata; class Chondrichthyes; order Heterodontiformes; family Heterodontidae; genus Heterodontus; species Heterodontus francisci. Next base: position 20,503,875 of record NC_090414.1, on the reverse strand, counting down.
CGTGTCCTTGACTTAGAACCCAACAGAGGTCGTGTCCTTGACTTAGAACCCAACAGAGGTCGTGTCCTTGACTTAGAACCCAACAGAGGTCGTGTCCTTGACTTAGAACCCAACAGAGGTCGTGTCCTTGACTTAGAACCCAACAGAGGTCGTGTCCTTGACTTAGAACCCAACAGAGGTCGTGTCCTTGACTTAGAACCCAACAGAGGTCGTGTCCTTGACTTAGAACCCAACAGAGGTCGTGTCCTTGACTTAGAACCCAACAGAGGTCGTGTCCTTGACTTAGAACCCAACAGAGGTCGTGTCCTTGACTTAGAACCCAACAGAGGTCGTGTCCTTGACTTAGAACCCAACAGAGGTCGTGTCCTTGACTTAGAACCCAACAGAGGTCGTGTCCTTGACTTAGAACCCAACAGAGGTCGTGTCCTTGACTTAGAACCCAACAGAGGTCGTGTCCTTGACTTAGAACCCAACAGAGGTCGTGTCCTTGACTTAGAACCCAACAGAGGTCGTGTCCTTGACTTAGAACCCAACAGAGGTCGTGTCCTTGACTTAGAACCCAACAGAGGTCGTGTCCTTGACTTAGAACCCAACAGAGGTCGTGTCCTTGACTTAGAACCCAACAGAGGTCGTGTCCTTGACTTAGAACCCAACAGAGGTCGTGTCCTTGACTTAGAACCCAACAGAGGTCGTGTCCTTGACTTAGAACCCAACAGAGGTCGTGTCCTTGACTTAGAACCCAACAGAGGTCGTGTCCTTGACTTAGAACCCAACAGAGGTCGTGTCCTTGACTTAGAACCCAACAGAGGTCGTGTCCTTGACTTAGAACCCAACAGAGGTCGTGTCCTTGACTTAGAACCCAACAGAGGTCGTGTCCTTGACTTAGAACCCAACAGAGGTCGTGTCCTTGACTTAGAACCCAACAGAGGTCGTGTCCTTGACTTAGAACCCAACAGAGGTCGTGTCCTTGACTTAGAACCCAACAGAGGTCGTGTCCTTGACTTAGAACCCAACAGAGGTCGTGTCCTTGACTTAGAACCCAACAGAGGTCGTGTCCTTGACTTAGAACCCAACAGAGGTCGTGTCCTTGACTTAGAACCCAACAGAGGTCGTGTCCTTGACTTAGAACCCAACAGAGGTCGTATCCTTGACTTAGAACCCAACAGAGGTCGTATCCTTGACTTAGAACCCAACAGAGGTCGTATCCTTGACTTAGAACCCAACAGAGGTCGTATCCTTGACTCAGAACCCAACAGAGGTCGTATCCTTGACTCAGAACCCAACAGAGGTCGTATCCTTGACTTAGAACCCAACAGAGGTCGTATCCTTGACTTAGAACCCAACAGAGATCGTATCCTTGACTTAGAACCCAACAGAGATCGTTCCCTTGACTTAGAACCCAACAGAGATCGTTCCCTTGACTTAGAACCCAACAGAGATCGTTCCCTTGACTTAGAACCCAACAGAGATCGTTTCCTTGACTTAGAACCCAACAGAGATCGTTTCCTTGACTCAGAACCCAACAGAGATCGTTCCCTTGACTTAGAACCCAACAGAGATCGTATCTTTGACTTAGAACGCACCCTGCCAGCCCAGCACATCCTCCCCTCCAGCCTGGCCCCTCAATGACTGCCCTGCCCCCTCTCTCTCCTCACGTGCCCTCTCCGAGCCTCACCGCCATCAGCTGATCCAGTCGCACCGGATCCACGCACGGATAGTCCTCCAGGAAGCTCCTTCTGGCCTCGGATATGGACACTTGCTGCGATCTCTCGAAGGGCTGCTCCAGCAGTTGGAAAACCGTCGCGCCCACTACCAGGTAGGTCAGCACCACGAGCAAGATGGCCAGCACGGTCGTCTTCTTCATGACGTTGGCCCGGGCCGCGACCGCCCTGCAGTCAGAAGCCACAGACTCGGGCAAGATGGAGGCGCCCCGGGGCGGAGGCTCGACCTCTGACCCCGACGCTCCCACTGAGTGAAATATAGAAAGAGCGGGAAGGGGGGGGGGGGGTACGATTAGAGACAGTTACACACCTTTCCCCCTCTCCTGTGGGGTCCTGAGCTCTAAAGCCACCCCAAAGGCTGAATTAATTGATCTCTGCCACTTTTGGGGGCACTGTTCTTCACCCTGACCCTCACTGGAAGGTGCATTTTTCTGTCTACACACCGTATGGAGACGCTTGTGATACCCCCTTAGTTAAATAGCCAGCTAGTAAAGAATGGGCAGTGAGCACAGTGAGGCAGCTGCCCCCTAGCAGGACCGTCCTTGAATCTCATACCAGAGCTGAGCCCGGTTTTCCATCCCTTTAAAGGCTTCAAAACTGTGAAACTCCTCACTTCCCTCGGTCTTCTCTTCCTCCAATTATCCTTAGCCCAAATCTGGCACCTCTTAATACTTCATATTTTACCTCATCTGCTCTTCCATTGTTTGCAACTCTCATGGTGCCCCACACTATGGGCTTTGGCCCTTGACCAAGGCTTTGGGCCTTCTCCTAGGCTTAAGCCTTTGATCCTTTACCCAGGCTTCTCCTAGGCTTTGGCCCTTGACTTGGGGTCTTTTCCTGAGCTTTGACCCTTGACCCAGGCTTTGGGCCTTTTCCTAGACTTTGGGCCTTGACCTTTCACACAGGCTTTGGCCCTTGACTTGGAGCCTGTTCCTGAGCTTTGACCCTTGACCCTTTACCCAAGCTTTGGGCCTTCACTCAGGCTTTGGCCCTTGACGTTGGGCCTTTTCCTGGGCTTTGGCCCTTGACCCTTTACCCAGGCGCCGGGCCCTCTCCCAGGTTTCTGAAATCAAGCACGGGAGAGATTGGAATCAGAAACAGTCACTCGCTGAAAGTCACGGCCCCTTGTATTTTGTGTGGAATAAGTTCACAGCGGCACAAGGGTTAAGCAACCCTTGCGGATGTGGTGCGAGGCGAATGGGTTTGAGGCCTTGAAGATCTCATTCTTTCAGATTTGCTTAATATTGGCAGCCCCACAAATAACCAGAAAGGACAAATAAAACCCCAGTGATGACTGACATGTAGGACTCTGCCCATGAAGGCCGGGGCGGAGGAAGTTGGCAGTAAATGCCGGCAGGGATCAACAGATCGAACTGCCTGTAGATAGCACCAGTGGTTTGGTGGGCCCAAACACCGCCCGGCACGGCACTGAGGAAAACAGACATTTCTACTCGACTGGCTGAGCGGATTCCAGACCAGCACAAGGCCACTGCAAATTGGCATGGGGTCCGGGACCCAGTGGGCAGAAAAACACATCAGCCAATAGCTGGAAGGTGCACGGGTGTACTGGGAGAGAAAGGGATCAGGCTAGGCTGTGACGGTTTCCGCAGTGGAATAGTTTCCAAGTTCCCACCTCCCTCAGAGGGTAAGGAGAGAACATAGCCACTCACAAACACACACAGAAGTCAGACACACCCCAGAGAAACACACACACCCCAGAGAAACACACACAGATGGGAACACATCCCCCACACAGGAATAAACATAACACACATCCCTGGACAGAAAAACACACACACACACACACAGAGCCAAGTAGCAGAGTGGGAATGTGCCAACACCCTGAAGCAACCAATGGAAGGGGCTCTCGCTGGTGTCTGGGGATGAGGTGCCATGAGTCAGGAGGATGGAGTGTGGAAAGTGTCCCAGGGGGAGTGAACTTACCGTCGACGAGGCCAGATCAGTGAGGTAGGTGGTCGCTGACTCGCACCGAGAGGACTGACAGACAGCTTGGATGTCGTTCTTGCATCAGTGCAGACCAGCTGTCAGACTGCACTGTGTCCTATAGGTGCCTGAATATTAAATCATCCTTTGCAGCAATCCACCGTCTCCCGCCGCACGAGGGGGAATTCAGATCCCTCAATTAACATTTGCCTTTTTAGCCCGGTTTGCTTCTTGAGGTCTCAAGTTGTAGCAAATAGGCACTGCTTGCCTCCTGTAGCCTCGAGCCTTTTCAAGTCTTCCCTTCAATATTAATTAAATGAGCAGCCTAAAACACTCCCTTTGAAGGCTGACTTCAGAATTTGGCAATGTCACTGAGTATGTGTGTGTGTGGGTGGGGGGGGGGGGGGGGGGGGAGAGAGCAGGGCAGTGTGTAAGGCAGCTGCTGATTCTGGGGCTGGATTTGAGGGCTGTGCTAGCCCACCCCATGTAGAGGGGTCAAAGCGTCTCCCCTTCCCCCAGTCACGAGCTCCGGCTCCCTGGGGCGGGCCGCACACTGAGCTCTCTCGTTCGGGCGTGTGCCAGTCTCTCTCTCTCTCTCTGAATCAGTAGGCTGTGCGATCGAGTCCCACTCCAGACATTTCTGCCCCCATAATGCAGGCCTGCACTCCCAGTCTCGGTACGGAAGGAGTGCCACTCTGTCGGAGGGTCAGTACTGACGGAGCGCCGCACTGTCGGAGGGTCAGTACTGACGGAGCGCCACGCTGTCGGAGGGTCAGTACTGACGGAGCGCCGCACTGTCGGAGGGTCAGTACTGAGGGAGTGCTGCACTGTCGGAGGGTCAGTACTGAGGAAGTGCTGCACTGTCGGAGGTGCCGTCTTTCAGATGAGACATGAAACCGAGGCCCCCGTCTGCCCTCTCGGGTGGGTGTAAAAGATCCCACGGCCACTATTGGAAGAAGAGCAGGAGAGTTCTCCCCGGTGTCCTGGGGACAATATTTATCCCTCAACCAACATCAGTAAAAAAAAAGTTTAATCTGGGTCATTATCACGTGGATGTGCGTGGGATCTTGCTGTGCACAGATGGGCTGCCGCGTTTCCTACACCCCAACAGTGACTGCACTTTCAAAAAACAAAGTATTTCATTGGCTGTAAAGCGCTTTGGGGCGTCGTCGTGAGGTGGAGTGCGGCGTTACAGAAATGCAGGTCTGCCTTTCCGCCGTGACCAGTCGCTCTGCCCCAGGTAGCTGCCAGCTCCCTCGTTTGAGAGGATCCCCAAGTGTTTACCGAGCTGAGCGGGGATGCCCTCCTCGGTCGAATGTCCCGGCGGCAGTTTTGAAACTCAAGAGACGCTCACTCTCTTTCACCTCTGCAATCATGGAAGGAATTCAGCTCAGTCAATGTCCTTGAAGGTTTGTAATGGACTGGCCTCGTCTCTCTAGAGTGAGATGTTAACCTTCCTGTCTCTCTGCTGGGTGGTGGCAGGAGGAGGCGGGGGGGTCAGACATTGACCGTTGACCCTCAGATTCTGTGCAGACAGCAGTAACGACCCTCCCTGTCCCGTTGCCTCAGTGAGATACCGCCCGAGGACACCAGAACCCGCAGGCACTGCAGGGCGATGCATTGTGTCAGCTCTGACGAGCAGATTCATTATTCACCACAGCTCTGTTCACAGGGACATCAATAATGCACAAAATATTCACCGAGTGCTCCTCTCAGAGAATACCTGCCTTTACTCCACCTCCCACCACCCCCGGGGTGTTGTGGGCAGGGGAGGGGCTGGTGAGGAGGTGTCTCCCCCACCTCAACGTGGCTCCCCATCCCATCCTAGGTCGACCTTGTACCCCAAGCGGACAGGGTGAGAGACACCCCTCTCCTGAGGGTCCATGGAAGGTACACCTGGGCAAGAGACACAAGCCAACCCTTGTTAACACACACACAGCAGGCACGGGGCAGTCACAAGGGAACAACAGGGAGCTCGGCGAGGGCACGGAGGCATATTCATGGGGACAGTGTAGAGGGACTGCTGCTGTCTTGGATTCAGTACATGAGGCTCCTGGAGGTAGTGGCAATGAGGTGGGGCGGGGGAGAGTAGAAAGGGGTGGGGCGAAAAATCGACAACAACCGTAAACATCCTCCAGAAGGCAGGACACAACTTGCTTTAACGCTGTATGGACCCAAATCTGGCACTCGGCCCAGTCCGAGAGACTTTATGTTTTCTCTTTGTATTTACCGCCTGTTATTGAAGCAGTTCCTGACTTCGAAGAGGTGCAATGTTCCTTCAGCTCCCGAACACCCCTCCCCATCCACTCCTCACCAGGGGGGACGCGTTCCCCACCAGCGCCTCGCCCAGGCGCTCACTCTCCACGTATGAGCCTCAGTTGGCCGGCCTGCTATTCGACTGCGGGAGGCTTCGTCGCCGAGCCGAACCCTGCCTCCAGAGACATCTAAAAACGCGCAGGGACGCTGGGATTAGGCTGTGGGACAAGACTGCGTGGGATATTAAAAGGGTAGCGGGAGTGAGTAGGATTAGATTGGGTGGGATATTAAAGAGTACGGGGAGGGAGGTGGAGAGTGGGATTAATCTTTCTTTTCCTAGTCTTGACAGCACAGCATTCAAATATTCAGTTTGAAGAAAATGGATCGAAAATATGGATTATTGTGGAGAGGGGTGCGATCATTTTAAATAATAATTCCACTCACCCAGCTTCACCCATGCATCATTGCAAACGAGAGAATAAAATGGACTTACTTTTATTTCAAGTGGTTCAGCTCCGTGAGAAAGGCGTGAGTAAATAGCCTGTTCTTCTGTATGTAGACATCTCCCAGAGATTGAGCTTGCAAGCTCGGGAGACCCTGTAGGGAGGAGCAGTCAAGCACAAACACCCGTGCTCTGCAGAATGAGGGAGGCCGAGACCAGGATAAATTTACCTGTCGGAGCCCTCTGGCTGCAGAAATTAAATTGTCACATCTCAGCGGAGAAGGAGATTTACTCTGTAACTAAACCCCCGTTTTTTTTTTTCTTTCGAACCCCTTTTTTGTTTTTATACCCCTTTTATATACATTTCAAATAAATAACTTCATTAAAGACAGGTAAATAAAACAAAAAACTCAAATTAAAATGCCATTCTCGGCGTCGACGATGCACTCCAGTCCCTGCGGTGCCCACCGGTCGCGGAAGGCCTCAAGCGTACCGGCTGACACCGCATGCTCCATTTCCAGGGACACCCGGGCGCGAACGTAACCGCGGAAGAGGGGCAGGCAATCGGGGAGGACGGACCCCCTGACGGCCCGCAGCCAGGACCTGTGAGTTGCCACCTTGGCCAGGCCCAGGAGCAGACCGACGAGGAGATCCTCCTCCCGGCCCACGCCCCTCCGCCCCGGGTGCCCAAAGATCAGGAGCGTGGGGCTGAAGTGCAGCCAGAACTTGAGGAGCAGTCCCTTCAGATACTCAAAGAGAGGCTGCAACCTCGCACACTCCGTATAAATGTGGAACACAGACTTATTACAGGCGGCCTGGGAGTCCATGAACCTACTTAAATGTCTACTGCACGGGACTGCCCTGTGCAACACCCTCCACTCCAGGTCCCCGATGTAAAGGGGGAAGACTCCCGCGTAGAGAGACCTCCATCGGGGTTTCCCCTCGCTGCCAGATGGCAACGCGGACCGCCAGGGCGTGTCCAGCCGGCAGACAAGGGCGAGGAAGTGGAGAGTGTGCAGGAGCAGCCCGTACAGGAAACCTCTCCGCGCTGATTGGAATGGCACGGAGGGCATTTCCGAGAGGCGGCCCGGGTTGTGCGGGACCGACTCCCGAGGAGGGTTTCGGGGCCTGGGTCCGATGAGCAGTTCCGGCCGAGCTGACCCCACGGAGCGCTCCCGAGCCCCCTCGCCACCCGCAGTGAGGGACATCCCAGCAGCTTCGGCTACTCCGCCCGTCAGTCTGTCCACTGAGTCGGCCGCCCGGACAGCCGAGGCGCACTCCTCTGCCGGCGGGGGAGCGCCCTGACTGGAGGCGACCGTGTTCCAGACTCGGAATAGATCCCGGTAAAAGACAGGCAACTCCCTCAGAGAGGCGCGGCTAACGGACTCCACCGGGAGCTGCGTGTCGTCTTGAAGGCAGTGACGCTGGCAGGAAAAATACGTCGCCAGCGCACACCATCTGGGAGGACGCTCGACGTACAGGTATCTCTGCAGGGTCCGATGGCGGAGAGTCGCAGCCTGGGTGCGGACGCACACCAACAACTGACCGCCCTCCTCGATCGGGAGACTCAGGACCGCGGTAGAGACCCAGTGTTTCCTCTTGCCCCAGAAGAAATCGACGAGGTGTCATCTCCTCCGGCAGGGAGACAACCCGCCACTAACCCACCAGGAGTCCGGTACATTTCTCCCAATTGATCCTCGCGGAGGACGCGGCAGAAAAGGTCTGCTGGCAGTCGCGCATCCTCCGCAAGTCAAGAGGATCTGTGACTGCGAGGAGCACGTCGTCGGCGTAAGCCGAGAGGACAACCCGCATGGCCGGCTCGCGCAGAGCCAATCCCGTCAACCTCCTGCAAAGCAGGCACAGGAACGGCTCCACGCAGATGGTATACAATTGGCCGGACATGGGGCATCCCTGACACATTCCTCTCCCAAAGCAAAGGGGCGCCATTAAGGACCCGTTAACTTTAATCAGACACTCTGTGGTGCCGTATAAAAATGCGCGCAGAGTCCCGAAAAGGTAATCGTGATCCACCCTGTCAAACGCTTTCTCCTAAGCGAGGGAAAGGCAACCGACTGACCAGTCCTCTGGGAAAGATGGATCAGGTCCCGGACCAGGTGGATGTTGTCCTGGATGGACCGGCCCGGGACCGTGTAGGACTGGTCGGGGTGGATCATGTGGGCCAGCACGGAGCCCAGGCGGGTAGACATAGCCCGGGCAAAGATCTTATAATCCGTGCTGAGGAGGGAGACCGGACGCCAGTTCTTAAATAAGTGGAGATCGTCCCTCTTCGGCCACAAGAGCGGCATCTCCCACGGTCGCCAGGCTTTCCCCCAGGACCAGCACGTAATCGCCCCCAGGACATCCCAGAACACCCTGAGGAACTCCATGGTCAACCCATCCAGCCCCACGGATTTCTCCCTCAAGAGCTGGTGGAGGGCACCAGTCAGCTCCGCAATCCTTTGGTGTCCTCCGGGCTGACTGTCAAGCTGGTCTTCTCACAAAACTCTGCTCGCGTCAGACACACCCACTGTGGGGTACACGTCCTGGCCGCGCCAGCTGGTCCCGCCTCCGTCACGATCCCAGCCCCAGGATTGATAGCGGATGAGTCCTCACTGGGATCTTCTTTGGAACTGGAGCCTATGGGCACCAGCGGTTCAGGACCCCCCTCCACCTCCATCCCCAGGCCATTGAGCGGCCCAGGGGAGATGGAAGTTCCCGACTCCAGAAATCCAGTCGGAGCCGAGACCAGAAGCGGAGAGAGGAGGCTATCTCCCACTCCGACAGCACCCAAAGACCCAGCAGATGGGGAATTATGCAAATTGGACTCAGGGTCGGGTACATCCTGGGCTGCTGGGAGGGTTGACACTCACAGGTCTCACCCCCATCCAGGACACCCGACCCATTGGTCAAAGGAGAGACTTCTCCCATGGGGTCCACAGGCTCCTCCACCACAGACGAGCCCTCTCCCTCCTCATTCGGAATGGTGTTCGTGGTGGGGGAAGCCCGAGGACCCGCGCCAGGACATGGACCCTGCAACTCCTGGCCCTCTTCAGAGGAGGGGTGCCTCTGCCTCTTATTCCGGGAGGGGTGCGGAGGCTCAGAGACCTCCTTCTCAATACAGGCCTCTGCTTCTGCCCCCGCATCCCCCTGCCCAGATTCCTTGGGCCCGTGCTCAGCCGCAGGGCAAGTGGGCTCCCCTGCACTGGGCCTAGGGCTAAACTCAGGCTCAGGTTGTCCTGTTACGTCCAGGGGGCGTGCCTCCGGAACCGCCTGTGTGGTGGTTGTTGCAGGTGTTAGGGGAACAGAGGGGGTTGCAGCGGCACCACCCTGGGGAGCCGAGGTGGAGTTGGTGCCCGGGAGGTTGGGGCAGTTCTTACGAATGTGCCCCATCCCTTGCAGGCATGGCACTGCGCCCCGTCCGAAGTCCAGAAGATGCGGTAGGTCACCCCCGGAACCTCACATTGAAGTGGTCCTCCAAGCCCTTCTCCCGCACTAGCTGCATAAAGAGCTGGCGGCCGAAGGAGTACACATGCCGGAGGCTGTTCTCCCGAGGACTGGGGTGTTCCCTGACCTCATCTCCCCCAGATGGTGTAGATGGGGGAGGAGGAGCTCACTGGAAATGAAGGACAGGACGTTTGATCCTCTGCGCAGTGGCCCCAGAGGGACACTGTCCGCTCAGTCTTCAGGAAGAACACAGCCTTTCCCGTAAATCTTCGAGGCTGCAACAATGGCCAAGGGACTGACAATCTCAGCCATTGCCTTTATGCAGGCCTCAATGGACATGTTGGGTTGGGCATAGCTCTTCACCCCATGGCTGGATGTTATTAATTTAAAAGGTGAAGGGACCACATGGGCAGCCACAGAGGCTGCAGCTGCGTAAGTAGTAGAGGGCCCTGCCACCGGTGATGAAGGGATTGCCGTGGGTCCAAGAGCTAAACCCACCCCGAATTGCAGGATTGTAAATCGAACAGAATGAAAGGTTCACAGGAGATACTGGGAAAAAAAAATAATAGGTTTGGGGAGAGGCTAAGGGTATAGAGGAGAGGGAAAGACAGGCTGTAAGGGATGACTTGCTTTCCTAAGGTGGTGCATTTAAAACAGTCTTTGCCAGCACACTTGGTCTTCCGGTCTTCTGGTCTGGGGAGGCGTCTTCACCTGGGTCAGCTGAAGCTGCCCAGGCACTATCTATCCCCTTCCGTCTCTTTAGCCGGGCAGCTTCAGCTGACCCAGGCTGGACAATTGGGGTGGGGAGGGAGCTTCCCTGTGTACTTGTTGCAGCAGCACAGATTCCTGCTCAATTGGCAGCCCCACCCCTTGTTGTTCCGGCCACTTGTTCCTCCCCCAACAATCCAAAGCAAACTTCTGGTGTTCAGCCCCCACCTCCAAATAAAGCCTTGTTTCCAAAAATAGAGTCTCTTTCTTCACTGTAAAGGTGATTGTTGATCAAGCTTTCCCTCTGCTTAGTTGTAACTGCCGTCCCTCTGCTCAGTGTAGCTCCTCTCTCCACCTCTGCAACCTCCTACTGCCACCAACACTGTCTGCTGAGGCTCGTTGTTCAATCAGCACTCAGCACCTCCAATCAAGCAACAGCCAACTCCATGCTGTACTTGTCCTGGGAGTGTTTGACGGGGCAGCGGGCGAAGGAACATACAAACCAGGAGCAGGAGTAGGCCACTCGGCCCTTCGAGCCTGCTCCACCATTCAATAAGTTCATGGCTGAACTGATTACTCCACATTTCCACCTACCCCCGATAACCTTCCATCCCCTTGCTTACCAAGAATCTATCTACTTCTACCTTAAAAATATTCAAAGACCCTGCTTCCACCACCTTTTGAGGAAGAGAGTTCCAAAGACTCATGACCATCTGAAAGAAAAAATTTCTCCTCATCTCTGTCTTAAACGGGCGACCCCTTATTTTTAAACAGTGACCACTAGTTCTAGATTCTCCCACAAGGGGAAACATCCTTTCCATATCCACCCTGTCAAGACCCCTCAGGATCGTATATGTTTCAATCAAGTCGCCTCTTACTCTTCTAAACTCCAGTGGATACAAGCCTAACCTGTCCAATCTTTCCTCATAAGACAACCCACCCATTCCAGTTATTAGTCTCGTAAACCTTCTCTGAACTGCTTCCAACGCATTTACATCCTTCCTTAAATAAGACCAATACTGTACACAGTACTCCAGATGTGGTCTCACCAATACTGTACACAGTACTCCAGATGTGGTCTCACCAATACTGTACACAGTACTCCAGATGTGGTCTCACCAATGCCCTGTATAACTGAAGCATAACCTCCCTACTTTTGTATTCAATTCCCCTCGCAATAAACGATAACATTCTATTAGCTTTCCTAATTAAGTGCTTGTACCTGCATACTAACCTTTCACGATTCATGCACTCGGACACCCAGATCCCTCTGCATCTCAGAGTTCCGCAGTCTCTCACCATTTAGATAATATGCTGCTTTTTTATTCTTCCTGACAAAGTGGACAATTTCCCACATTATACTCCATTTGCCAGATCTTTTCACACTCACTTAACCTATCTATATCCCTTTGTGGCCCCCTTATGTCCTCTTCACAAGTTACTTTCCTACCTATCTTTGTGCATTCAGCAAATTTAGCAATCACACCTTTGGTCCCTTCATCTAAGTAGTTTATATATTCCAAACCACTTGTTACATCTTGCCAACCAGAAAATGACCCATTTATACATACTGTTTCCTGTTAGCCAGCCAATCTTCTATCCATGCCAATGTGTTACCCCCTACACCATGAGCTTTTATTTTCTGCAATAATCTTTGATGTGGCAGCTTATCAAATGCCTTATGGAAATCTAAGTACAATACATCCACCGGTTCCCCTTTATCCACAGCACATGTAACTCCCTCAAAGAACTCCAATAAATTGGTTAAACATGATTTCCCTTTCACAAAACCATGTTGACTCTGCCTGATTACCTTGAATTTTTCTAAGTGCCCCGATATAACATCTTTAATAATAGTTTCTAACATTTTCCCTAAGACAGATGTTAAGCTAACTGGCTGTAGTTTCCTGCTTTCTGTCTCCCTCCCTTTTTGAATAAAGGAGTTACATTCACAATTTTCCAATCTAATGGAACCTTCCCGAATCTAGGGAATTTTGAAAAATTAAAGCTAACGCATCAACTATCTCACTAGCCACTTCTTTTAACAGCCTAGGATGAAGTCCATCAGGACCCGGGGACTTGTCAGCCCACAGCTCCAATAATTTGTTCAGTACCACTTCCCCGGTGATTGTAATTTTCTTGAGTTCCTCCCTCCCTTCCATTTCCTGACTTACAGCTAATACTGGGATGTTACTTGTATCCTCAATAGTGAAGACCGATGCAAAATATCTGTTCAATTCATCTGCCATCTCCTTATTATCCATTATTAATTCCCCAGACTCACTTTCTATAGGACCAACACTCATTTTGTTCACTCTTTTCTTTAAACATCTATAGAAAGTCTTTATATTTCTAGCTGGCTTTCTCTCGTACTCTTAATTTTACCTTCCTTATCAATCTATTAGTCATTCTTTGCTGTTTTTCTATATCCTGTCCTATCTTCTGACCTGCCTCCCATTTTTGCACAATTATAGGCTTTTTCGTTAAGTTTGATACTATCTTTAACTGTTTCAGTTAACCACGGATGGCGGGTCCCACCCTTGGAATTTTTCTTTCTGATTGAAATGTATCTATTGTGTGTATTCGGAAATATCTTAATAAATATCTTAAATGTCCACTGCATCTCTATTGACCTATCCCTTAACCTGATTTGCCCATTCACTAGCTAGCTCTGTTATCATACCCTCATAATTGCCCTTACTTAAGTTTAAAATACTAGTCTTGGACCCACTCCTCTCTCTCTCAAACTGAATGTCAAATTCCATCATATTATGATCGCTGCTACCTAGGGGCGTCTTAACTATGAGGTCATTAATTAATCCTATCTCGTTGCACAATACCAGGTCTAGTATAGCCTGCTCTCTGGTTGGCTCCAGAACGTACTGTTCCAAGAAATTATCCCGAAAACATTCAACGTTCTCCCCATCTAGGCTACCTCTGCCCATCTGATTTTTCCAGTCTATATGTAGATTAAAATCCCCCATAATTATCGCTGTACCTTTCTGACAAGCTGCCATTATTTCTTCCTTTACACCCCGTCCTACAGTGTGGTTTATGTTAGGTGGCCTGTACACCACACCCACAAGTGCTTTATGGTTTCCTCATCTCTACCCAAACTGCTTCTACATCCTGGTTTCCTGAACTTAGGTCACCCTCTCTATTGTGCTCATACCATCATTAATTAACAGAGCTACCCCTCCACCTTTTCCTAGCTTCCTGTCCTTCCTAAATGTCATGTACCCTTCAATATTCGGATCCCAATTGTGTCATCCTACAGCCATGTTTCTGGAATGCCTATCAGATCGTACTTATTTATTTCTACTTGCACTCTCAGTTCATCTATTTTGTTTCGAATGCTAAGTGCATTCAGATACAGAGCCTTTAGTTTTGTCCTTTTATTATTTTTGTAACCTCTAGCCTTATGTTAATTTACTCTTAGATTTGTACGCTCTGTCCCTTCCTGTCACTATCATTTCCCACATTAATACCTTTCTCTCTTGCCTTGTCTCTACTCCTTGATTTACCGTATCATCCCAAATTTGATCCCTTGCCCCCTCTATTCAGTTTTAAATCTTCTCTACTTCCCTAGTTAGGAGGTGATGGGCGAATGGGACTCAGTGTGAGTTAGGACACGGGGGCAGCGGAATTTTGGATGAGTTGAAGTTTATGGAGGCTGTAAGGTGGGAGCCTGGCCCGGAGAGTGCTGGTATAGCTCAATCCAGAGGGAAAACACACTGATGTGCCTTCGTTCCAGGTTTGCCTCTCTTCTTGGGGGTCAGAACTGATATACATGGACACTGTGTTCCGGCTCTTTTAGAGATTTATCCAATTCGTCCCACTCCCCACCCCACCCCCCCCCACCCCCCACCCCCTGCTCTTTCCCCACAGCCCTGCAAATTTCCCCTTCAAGAATTTACCCAATTCCCTTTTGAAAGTTACTCTTGAATCTGCTTCCACCGCCCTTTCAGGCAGTGCGTTCCAGATCACAACAACTCGCTGCCTAAAAAAAAATTCTCCTCATCTCCCCCCTCTGGTTCTTTTACCGATTATCTTCAATCTGTGTCCCCCCCCCTGGTTACCGACCCTCCTGCCGCTGGAAACAGTTTCTCCTTATTGACTCCATCAAAACCCTTCCGGATTGTGAACGCCTCGATTAAATTTCCCCTTAACCTTCTCTGCTCTGAGGAGAACAATCCCAGCTCCTCCCGGTCTCCCGCGGAACTACATTTTTTTTTGCAGGCTTGCATGTCGGGACGTGCCTGTGTTGCTCTCGTTTCCCTCTGTTGCTGAAAGGAAGATGAAAATTAATGTCGTCATCGAGAGACACTCGATGGGAAAGTTAACCGGCCAAACCAGACAGGTGAGGTGCCCTGCAGAAGGCAGGGATAAAGGGAATTCTTTCCCTAAGGAGACACGGGCATGTTGAGGCCACCAAGGCAAGCGAACGATGGCGACCGGCGCAGGAAGGTTACCTACCCTGCAGTCTCCGCGAAGCCACAGCCAGAGCAGAGCAGCGCGCTGAAACATTCCTCTCCTGAATAATAAATAGAGCCCCTGTCACTTCAACGATCAGAGCTGGAAGTTTTTATGAACCTCGACTGAATTTTTTTTTGGCATCGTGTTCCTAGCCCAGTCTGAATGAGGAGCAGATCCAGCTCCCCATCGCCTCCTTTCCCCCCCCACCCCCTACACGATGGCTCGGGGGGGGGACACAGGAAAGTGGGTCAGCCTTTCAGAGTGCCTTCGACGGTCTAACTGGTGACCAGTTCAGCTGCTCTGACAAAGGCAGCTCCGCAGGGGGTTTTTTTTCCCCCCCTGGCCTCAAATTGTCTCTCTCCTGACATGTTGGCTTCTTGCCGGAGGACAAGTTCCAAAGCTTTCCCACCCCTCAGTCCAAACAACCTGCATTGTTATAGCACCTTAACATAGTACAACATCACAAGTCCCTTCCCAGGAGCGTCAATCAGACAGAATTTGACCCCGAGCCACATAAGGAGATATTAGTGACAGGTGACTGAAAGCTCGGTCAAAGAGGTCAGTTTTTAAGGAGCGTCTTAAAGGAGGAGAGGGGGAGGCGGAGAGTTTTAGGGAGGGAATTCCAGAGCTTAGGGCCCCCAGGCAGCCGAAGACACAGCCGCCAATGGTGCAGCGATGGGAATCAGGGGAGTGAAGAGATCTCAGAGGGTTGTAGGGGCTGGAGGAGGTTACAGAGATAGGGAGAGTCGAGGCGAGGGATTTGAAAACGTGTGAGAGTTTAAAGATAGAGGGGTGATGGGGCAAACTGGACTGTGCACAAAAGGGTCAACACTGGCCTGACCAACCTGCCGCGACCCTGGGACCAATGGCGACCATCTTCATTCTTCACCCTTGAACGCCAAAGCAAGCTTGTCGGACGTGATGAGACCGTGCCCCTCGCGAATGTTTACCTCGGCGCCCGCGCTGCTCGCCATCATGAGGGCTGGAACTCGGGCAGGCAGGTCTGTGCGGCTGCTGTGGCCGAATAGTCCGCCGACACCCCTCGCCAGCGTCTCAGCAGGAGGCGGGGGGGGGGGGGGGGGGGGGAGGGGCAGTCCCCCGGCGCGGTTGCCAATGGTAACAACTAACAACGCCCATTCCGTCAACGGCAAAACTTAAGTCTTTAATTTTCAAAGTTAATAAAAATTAAATATTCTTCTGCAATCAAAAGGTAATGAAGCAGGCCACAGACATCACATCATCAAGTATCTACACTCCTTCACATCACTGTGCTGGTATCAGATACTCACTGATCTCACAACACCACAGAGAGATTATCCAGTGTCTGTGACTCAAACAACAGACATGGGGTTACTGGGCAACATTCGTGCTCCTCAGTGAGGGCAATCCCAGACCATGGGGTTAGATATAGAGTAAAGCTCCCTCTACACTGTCCCCATCAAACACTCCCAGGACAGGTACAGTACGGGGTTAGATACAGAGTAAAGCTCCCTCTACACTGTCCCCATCGAACACTCCCAGGACAGGTACAGCACGGGGGTTAGATACACAGTAAAGCTCCCTCTACACTGTCCCCATCGAACACTCCCAGGACAGGTACAGCACGGGGGTTAGATACACAGTAAAGCTCCCTCTACACTGTCCCCCATCAAACACTCCCAGGACAGGTACAGCACGGGGGTTAGATACAGAGTAAAGCTCCCTCTACACTGTCCTCATCAAACACTCCCAGGACAGGTACAGTACGGGGGTTAGATACAGAGTAAAGCTCCCTCTACACTGTCCCCCATCAAACACTCCCAGGACAGGTACAGCACGGGGGTTAGATACAGAGTAAAGCTCCCTCTACACTGTCCTCATCAAACACTCCCAGGACAGGTACAGTACGGGGTTAGATACAGAGTAAAGCTCCCTCTACACTGTCCCCCATCAAACACTCCCAGGACAGGTACAGTACGGGGTTAGATACAGAGTAAAGCTCCCTCTACACTGTCCCCATCAAACACTCCCAGGACAGGTACAGCACGGGGGTTAGATACAGAGTAAAGCTCCCTCTACACTGGCCCCATCAAACACTCCCAGGACAGGTACAGCACGGGGGTTAGATACAGAGTAAAGCTCCCTCTACACTGTCCCCATCAAACACTCCCAGGACAGGTACAGTACGGGGGTTAGATACAGAGTAAAGCTCCCTCTACACTGTCCCAATGACAGAGTGCCACCTATCACAATAGTGCGGATCCCCACCCCCCCCCCGCCCCCAGCTCTCTCAGTGTCCGAGTGGTTTGTGCTGCTTTGGAAGTAATTCAGTGCTGTGCAGTTAAATTCAGTAACGGAGCATCTAAGACGGGGAGAGGGGTGCAGTGGGCAGACTCCCAGGAGCTGATCTTGCATTCTGGGCACCCGGGAGTTAAAGGGGACACCGGTCGCAGAGGGAGAGTCTCGGAGGAAAGCACTCACACTGAAGTGCCAGAGAGGGACGGGAAGGAGGATGCGGGGAGAAGAGGACATGACTGAGCCCATCGGTAGTGGGGAGCGAGCGCTCGCTCGGCGTGAATCCCATTTGTTAACTTCCTGCCGCCCGGAACTGTGGACTAAAGGCCCATCATTGACCAAGGCGGAGATTGGAAAATTCAGTCTGGTATGAGCTCTTCAGCAACAATGTCACTCCATGCTGCCTCAGTCTCAGGACTGTTCCCCCCACCCCCCCACCCCCCACTCCCCACTCCGCCGTCCCAGTGCAATTCACATCCAGCTCGATCCCGTCTCCCTCTCTGCACCATCGATTCTGAATTACTGTTCGAAAGGCACCCCGAGACAGGGAGAGAGATTCCACAGAGAAAAGCCCAAGAGGATCCCGGTCGCTTCCCCAAAGTCCGGCCGGCGTTCCGACTCTCCGGCAAAAGCATGGGGGAACCATTTCACGGCCTCTGCCGGAAGGCGATGACTGTTCCCAGGAACAAGGCCAGCATGGTCATAACGTACAGGTCCCACTCAGGCCCCAGGAGCTGGTCCAAATCCAGGAGTTTCCACAGGTCAGCGCACTGGAAAATGGACACAAAGTCACACAGAGACACGTGCACAGAGATACACACACACACACACAGAGACACAGAGAGAGAGAGGGAGACAGGGAGAGAGAGGGAGACAGGGAGAGAGAGAGAGACAGGGAGAGAGAGAGACAGAGGGAGAGAGAGAGACAGAGGGAGAGAGAGAGACAGAGGGAGAGAGAGAGACAGAGGGAGAGAGAGACAGAGGGAGAGAGGGACAGAGGGAGAGAGGGACAGAGGGGGGGTGGAGAGAGGGGGGGGTGGAGAGAGGGGGGGTGGAGAGAGAGAGGGAGAGAGAGAGGAGGGGAGAGAGAGAGGAGGGGAGAGAGAGAGGAGGGGAGAGAGAGAGGAGGGGAGAGAGAGAGGAGGGGAGAGAGAGAGGAGGGGAGAGAGAGAGGAGGGGAGAGAGAGAGGAGGGGAGAGAGAGAGGAGGGGAGAGAGAGAGGAGGGGAGAGAGAGAAGAGGGGAGAGAGAGAGGAGGGGAGAGAGAGAGGAGGGGAGAGAGAGAGGAGGGGAGAGAGAGAGGAGGGGAGAGAGAGAGGAGGGGAGAGAGAGAGGAGGGGAGAGAGAGAGGAGGGGAGAGAGACAGAAAGAAAGGGAGAGAGAGACAGAGACAGAGAGAGACAGAGGTGCACACAGAGACAGACACACACACACACACACAGGGACGCGCAGACATACAGACAGAGAGAAACAGTGACACCCGAGAGTCAACAACGAGTATGGGAGAGCTTTGCTGTTACTTGTCCCCACCACCCACCTATTTAATCTCCTCTCACAGCCCGTGGGCACTCAATACAACACTCACCCTGCCGTCCCGGAGGTCCCTGCACGAAGGCCGCAGCGCCTCATACCCCCCCCCCCCACACCCATCCACGTCCCTCGCCTCCGTGCTCCCTCCACTCCTGCGGGTTGACAGCTTCCCCTCCTCTCTGAAGGGAGCGGCTCAGGGGGAGGCCGTTCAGCCCATCGAGTCTGCTCCACTGTGGGCAGTTCGCAGAGTGCCCAGGAGGAGGGGCTGCTCTCCAGCTCGGGAAAAGATGGAGTCCGTACCCATCCGAGGATTCTCAACCCCCTCCCGACCCCACTGTGAAAGCAGGCACAACCTAAAGGGAGCCCATTAAGGCCCGTGCCCCCACCCCCCCTCACCCCACCACCACACGATGCCCCGCGATACCTACATCCCACTGTTGCACATACTCGGTCACGTAGAGCACAGCCAGCTTGCCGAGGGCCAAGAAGACGGGGATGTGGGCGTCTGTGCTGGCCTCGGCCGCCATGTCGTAGAAACGTTTGGCGAGGTGGATGTCCTGCGAGGAACAGAAACGGAGGAAAGATGAGGGGGGGGGGGTCGAGGAAACGAGGGACTCCTCCTTCCCGCTGCTGCGAGGCGACAGGTCCACCCTCCAGGAACTCAGCCCTGCGAGCTTGGTCTTAACGCAGACCTCCAAACCAGTCGAGGTATTCGACTGCGGGGGGCAGCACATTCCCAACCAGGATTCACTGGATGTCGGGCGGCGGCAAACGTCGATGAGGTTAATGATGGTGCTGGCCCCTCCCAGCCCCAGCGTTGGGCTGTGAGGCGTTTTTTTTGCGATGCGCTGAGGTGGTGAAAGGCGCTAAGGAAATGCAAGTCGGCTCTTTCTCCTCAACGGGTTTCACTTACCCTCTTTATGCCCAGGCCTTGCTCATGCATGTAGCCCAGGTTGAACATCGCCTGGGCGTTGTGCTGCTGCTCGGAGGCCAGGCGATAGTGAATGACCGCCGCCTCGTAGTCCACGTCCGTCCCGTAACCGTAGTAATGATAATCGCCGAGCTTCACCCGGGCCACTGTGTAGCCTGAGAAATAAAGAGGAGCGTCGTCACCGGGGGAACTGGGGTGGGCCGAGGGACGTCCGCCTGGGGGAACTGGGAGACAGCGAGCTGTTTTGGAGAGACCCCATCTCCAGAGGCCCAGCCACTTCCTTTCCTAAACAGGGGAACCTCCCTCCTTCGCCCCCCGAGCTCCCAGATCCAGTAGCCGGACCAGACTCCGGCTTTCACTCAGGAACACCCCCTCCAAGACCCCAGGGAATGTCCAGAGAGCAGCGCCAACAGCTCAGCACAATAAATCAATTAAACTGCAGAGTCGCCTCTTAGCCAGTCACCGCAGAACATAAGCCCCGACTCTCACGACAATTCCTGCAGGCAAGACCGAGTCCGCCAGTCCCTACCCCATCACTCCCGCATCCCTCCAACAGCAGGATAAAGCCCTTTAAATGAAAAACTCCCCACACACCCTGAGCACATTCCAGAATTTCCACACTGCCGCAGATCAATAATAACTACTCGTCCCTTTCCTGAGCAATTGGTGGGGAAATTATTTAAAGTGAAGGTAGCGCTTTTAAAAAGGAGAGAAAGAAAAATCGATGTCATCGATGTGCTTTCTCGATCGCGTCGCCAAGGCCAGGGGGCTAAACTATCCCATCGTACACAGATCAGCCACGAACGGAGGTAAAAGGCTCAAAGGAGCTAAGCGGCCTACTCCCGTTTCTACGGTTACCGACCCTCCTGCCACTGGAAACAATTATTTACTCTATCAAAACTCCTCATGATTCTGAACGCCTCGATTAAATCTCCCCTTCACCTTCTCTGCTCTAAGGAGAACAATCCCAGCTTCTCCCAGTCTCTCCACATTAACTGAAGTCCCTCATCCCTGGTCCCATTCTGGGAAATCTCATCTCCAAGGCCTTGACATCCGTCCTGAAGTGTGGCCATGCCGTGCAATTAGTTGTGGCAATGGAGTAACTACCATTTGGACTGGTCATTGGGTGAGATCGAGTAATTTTGTTTTAAGGGGATGGTGCAAGGCCAAAGGGGCGACACTATCCCAGCATGCACCTGTCTCTCTAGGCGGCCATTTTGGAATCGCGGCCAACTTCTGACCTAAGATTCTCATCACGAAATCCCTCAACGTTCCTCAATGCCAACAAGTGTCTGGATTAAGCCATGGTTACCACGCCATTCTCCAGAACATTCCCGGCTACTTACCCTGAGTGGCGGCACGGTTCCAGTGCAGCAGGGCCCGCGAGTAGATTTCTTCACTATTGATCAGACGGGATTCCTCTGGAAAGGACAAAATATGGCTGAGAAAGATTTGAACACTTTCCCCCCCCCCACATACAAGGAGTTGGCGCCCAGCGGGCATCGCCAGCGAGATCTGATACTTTACTCATACCAGGCTTATTCAGAATGAGTACAGAGGGAGGGGAGGGGAGAGAGAGAGAGAGAGCGTGAAGGGTGAAGGGCAGGGGGAGAGAGGGCGAAGAGGGAGATGGAGAGATGTGACGAGAGAGGTGGGGGAGGGAGAGGGGGTGGCAACAGGGCTGGAAAAATCCCATCGTGAAGCTCGTCTTAGCCCCTGCTGCCCTCCCCACCAAGCCCCCCGCCCCGCCCCTCCCCAGCACTCACTGCTGTCCAGGATGAAGGCCACATTGCTTTGTGCCACCTCGTAGCCCTGCTCAGCCAGAAGCAGGTACAGGACCAGGGCCCTGTCTATGTCCCCTCGCCGGTAGGTGCTGTAGGCCTTCGTCAGCTGCTCCGACCAGCGGCTTCGCTCGCACACGCTCTTAAACAGCTGAGGGAGGCAAGAGAGGAGAGGCTGTGAGCAGCAAGTTAACAGGGGCTGCCAGAAGGGTCAGAGGGATCGGGCGAGGAGGTGGTGGGTAGATGGGTCTTGTGCTGGATTCCCGCGGGCCCCCTCCCACCGGCCCCCCCACCCCCAGCATTCCCCTTACCTCAACAGCAGTGTGGCAGGACCTCATCATGCCCGTGCCGGTCCCGTGCATCTGTGCCAGGTTGTAGGCGGCCAGGATGTGCCCACCCTGCAGAGCCAGGTTGAAATATTTAACCGCCATCTTGTAATCCTTCCGGACGCCGAGACCAGCTGTGGGACGACACGTTCGAGGGTTAATCCGGAGAACGGGGTGGGGGAACCCAGGAGCACAGGCCCCACCCGCACTGAGAGGCTCAACCCCAAATTGGGGCACGGAGGGGGCATCATAGGCCTCAGTGCCCCTCG